>NC_052232.1:5648616-5734784 GCF_013401445.1 Tripterygium wilfordii | reverse complement strand
CATAATCCAGGAAACGTTACTGGGAATCTGATAACTAACTACAGCAGGTTATCTATCTCTCGATTGACAAGTTTTACTTGTAAGATTTAAAGATGATATGACTGAAAACATTTTCCATCTAAGAAGTTTCTACATCGAGAGAGAAAATTCATCACTTCATGGCCAAAGGGACAAGGAGTTCAAAGAGAAAAATAGCAATTGTATGGCATGTACAAAACAGAATGCTTGACAGCTAAGACAGGTATCATCACCTGTCTGTTTTAGAGTTCCAATCTGCTTGGTGTTTAAAAAATAACTGTTTTGACAGCTCTCGAAATAAGAAAATCATCTCAGAACTCACGTTGCTAGCTGAAAGATTGTCAATTATATTGGATATGCAGCAAACATTAAACACCAACCTCAGGCACCTTCTGAAGCTTTAGCAATGCAACAGTTATGTGAACAACGGATTTGTGATGATTCGTGAAAGACTTATAAGCTAAGTATGGAACTGCCAAAGACATTGCCATCTCCTCTACTATTAACTTGCATCACCTATTCTTTGCAATGAATCTAGTCTCCTTCATTTCCAGTTTTTCCCCACCCTATTATCATTGAGAGGCAGAGGGGACAGTTCCTACCCACTCTGATGTCACTGGAAAACTAGGCCTTCTACTTATCTAGTATAGCCATCGTAGAAATTTGATAATCCATTGAACATTCTAAGTTCTAACTCTTCATGTTTCCTATTTATTTGTTCAGTTAGTCTGGTAAATATTTCTAGCACGCAGTATGAAGCAACAAGCTTCGCTGTAGGAGGCCCAAAATGCATAAGCCTGCACAAATCAACGCATTGGATGGTGATAGTGGAAAGTTGCTGCATCAGATTTGAGCCGTCCATGAAATGGTGCCAGTCGACAAACTCTGGTAGAACTGCATGCAAACTAAAGCAAGTGAAAGAGTTAGCTTGCAGAAAAAGCACAAAGATGATATTTGTATTCAAAAGAGTTGGTTACCTTCTTAGAGAGAAGTAGAATAGTAAAAGCACATATATCAGAGTTTCCCCCATGCCTGTCTTCTCGTCGCAATCGACCAATGCAAGTCCCTTTGAGCAGGCTGTACGAATCATGCTGTTGATTGAAGTGATCAAGGTGGTATTGAAAATAATGGCGCTTTTGAAGCCTCTAGAAGGACTTTGTTTGTTGAGTGGTGCAAAACAAGGGAAAGGATACCAATTACTTGCGGACCTTTACAAGTCCAGCCTTCCACATCCAGTGTTGTAATCAAGAAATCCATCAACTACTAAAGTTGAGAGGCCCAATCAGTTTGCTGAAAAGCGGTGCTACATAGTTATCCCCTGCTATCACCAACTCTTCAATAATGTCAACATCAAAAGTCTGGCTATGTTTCGTTTGGACAATGATGTCAGCACTATTTCCGCTATTGAGTCTGCAGAATTTCAGGATTTGAGAAGACAGTTGCTTGCTGATTTTTTTTTCTTTTTGAAACAACCATTTTAGTGATACCAACTACAAAGTGAATTATGCAGGAAGACAAATCTCATTCTTTTTCAGTCAACAGATGGAACATAATCCTCTCAGCTTCTGGACTATAGGGAATTCAGTTATTCATCATCCCAACACCTCGATAGAAACCAAAAAGATTTACCAGTTGCATCATCATCAAAGAATCAATTCCATGTAGAAAGTCACTACCATTTACAAGAATAAACTGTTCCAAGGAAGATAAAACCAGCTTCTCATCTGCAAGCCTGAGAAACAAATATCAGGACCAAGAGGAAGATAGATTAAAAATGTAACACGTAAACGTGTAGTGATGCAAAGAAAAAAAGAGGAAAAGGAAATGATATCAATAAGATGAATCAGGAACTCAAATACCTATCATCAGCAAAGCTGCTAATTGACAAGAAGAGAATCCCATATCAAGGGATCTTTGCTGCCCTAGCAGAAATAGCAAATCAACAGGATCAGATGGAAGATACAGAGCAGCATCTCTGATGGGTTTACCAATGTTTTGACCAAGAAGAACATCAACAAGTGAACTGAGCATTAGATATGTCCTTAATTTTGTCTTTTCTGTTGGGAATAACCCTACACATCCAAAGGACAAGCTGAAACCAGGATATTTGCCCACTTTGTGGCCTGGGAATCTGAACTCTGCAGCAGTATAAAATTAAAAGTTTCCAATACACCTAGGACGCTTTCCTCGTCCATTTCATTGAGAACTGTCACAAACCAAGGTAATAACTGTGAAGTGCATATATCCATCATACAATCACAAAGTTCCATGTTACTGGGGTTGCTGGAGGAGAGCTTTCTCAAACTGTATGCGTATGCCTCTTTAAGTAAGTACAAGGAATGCAAAAATTGATTAGAATCTCTTTTGAAGGTACTTAGACAAGATAAAAGGGCATGCTTTGATGCTTCTTCAACTGATAGTACCAGTTTTAAAATCCCACAAGAAGATGCGGTTTTTAGAAGAGCTGCAAAAGTTGTGCAGGCCAATATGAATGTTTCTGGAAGCATGCCTATTTCTCCCTCAGTGTGCCTACCAAACATTCTTGCCAAAAACAGAACTAGTTCCTCCATATGAGAAGGTGACACAACCCCAGGGAAATAAGAAACACAGTTACATATGAGCTTTAGTGTTTGACTTTGAGCAGGATGAAAAGGAATTTGAGTTGCATAATGCAAAACTGGAATCAGAGATGTAAATCCAACAACCATCCTCTGTCGGAAGGCTTGCTCAGCAGCTGAAAATAGATTAAGAACCTGGAGGCAAGAGTTGACCATCGGATCCTTTCATTCTGTTCATCCAGGTAAAAGTTAATCAGCAAAAATATCTGGAACTGCTGCATAAAACCTTACTATTATTAGATCAAGAGAAAAATGAAAATCAACGTTTCTTAATTTTCTGGCAACCTTTCATTCATCTCAAGTTCCGATTTCTGAGACTTGGTTATGAAAAAGCTAAACAGCAGCATAAATAATTACAAAAGCTATGGAAATTTTGGATTGCTGTTTTGCAAAATGTCCCAGAAACTGAATCATCTATCATTTGATAGTGTGAAAATAAAAAACATCCATTGCCCGCTTGCCATGCTTCCATATTTTGTTTTCGAGGCCATATTTTCAAGAACGGAAACATAAATCATTTTCCTGTTGCTTGGTGGTAAAACTTGATTGACTAAGCCAAAACAGGTGTAACTTTCATTGGTTTTAGAATTTCAGGAGCAAAGATTATTCTCATTTCCGAGGTCTTCAGATGCTAGGTAGTTGGAAGAACTTAGTTAAACATATGACAAACAAATGAGCTTCTTTAGAACAGAAAAGTTATAACAAATTTGAGTAATGATTCATTCATTGCAGTGCCTAATGGGATCTGGAGTAAGTTCACTCACCTGCCAATCTCAGAATTTCAAATACATAGTCCACAATGTTTTCTTTCGCCAAAACTTGAATTGTTTTGGCTGGATCTTCCTCGGATGACAAACAATGAAAAATTAGATCGAGGGTTCTGATCTGGACAATATTGTCAATAATGCTGGAGTAAATAAGTAAAAAATGTGTAAGCTCATGGAAGCGGACTCATGGAAGCAGACTTAACAAACTCCATCACAAACAGAGAAGATTGTAATTTAAAATTCGTCACTGGACTCAACAAAAATATTCTGCAAAGCTTTAATATAACTATGATTCTGACCTGAACTAGGGGCATCTCATATTTACTCCATGTCTGTGAAATAGCTCAGATGTAGAGATCTTAAAATGTACATAGAAGTCAAAAATGGAGGAGAAACTACCTTGAGAACCTTCACCAAAGCATCTGATTGGGCCACAACAAAATCATCCTTCAACTTTGCAATCCACTCTCAGTAGTAGCAAGGGAGACTTTCCAAGTAAATCCCCATAAGTTATAATCACCAGAATTCACTGCAAGAGCATCTCCCCTCCCTAAAATGATGGTATCTTGTGGCATCTCTTACAACAATTTCCTCTTCACAATATCACTAACAAATTTCAGAACATTAATGACAATCTCCACAAACACGAACGTTCTTTACTATTCGTATAACTGTCCCTGGCACAGCATTAAGCAATCCATACGCCAATGCCAATCTCTCACTATGCCAGAAAAGCTGTCTTTCCTTCTCTTGCTCCTCCATGTCATGCAAAACAAAGCTTGTATCAGGAACATAACCTCTCTTTCTCATCTCTGCTTCTAACATCCTTGAGCAAACCAAATATTTCTTCCTTCATAGGATGAGATGTCTCTCCAGCATGAAATACTTGGTGCTCCTTTCCAAGATCAATGCAAACTGTAACCTGGTTCCTTCTTGATTTCCATAACTTCAATCAATTTTCTAACTTTTGATACACTCTCCCACTTAGCAGCACCAGCATAAACATTAGACAACAGTATATAGGTTGAAGGATCAACAGGTTTCAATGACAATAGATGATCGGCAACCTTGATTCCCATTTGGATTTTACCATGGTGCTTGCAAGCACTTAATAAAGCTGCCCATGTCGGTTCATCAGGCTCAAACGGCATTGACTTAATGAGATTATGTGCCTCATCGAGATGCCCGGATCTACTAAGAAGATCCAACAAGCACGTGTAATGTTGCAATGAAGGGTCTTATCCCATAATCCTCTTTCATTGATTTGAAAAGTTCACGCCCTTTGCCAACTAACCCAGAATGGCTACAAGCATAAATTAATCCAACAAAGGTCACTTCATTTGGCTTTATTCCAGCCGAAATCATGTCCTTGTATCTAGCCAATGCCTCTTCAGCACGACCATGCTGAGCAGCACCAACTATTATAGAAGTCCATGAAACAACATCTCTACGTTGTATGCAGTCAAAAATGCAATTGGGCTGCTGCTATATCACTACATTTGGCATACATATCAACTAGGGCATTACTTATAAACAAACAAGACTCAAAGCCAAGGGCAATAACTAGACCATGAATCTGCTTTCCCAGCCCCGTCGTCGCTAAATTAGCACAAGCGCCTATAACGCTCGAAAGAACTAAGGGGTCTACAATATCAACACCTTCTCTCCGCATTTCGATAAACAAATTGGATGCATCAATTCCATTACCACTCTGCACAAACCCTGATATCAAAGCTGTCCATGAAAACAAATTCCTAACTGGAGCTCCCGAAAATAGTGAAATGGCCTCCGCTTTCCGCCCACTTCTAGAATACCCAGATATCATGGCTGTCCAGGAAACAGGATTTTTCGCTGAAATCGAATCAAAAACCAAGCGAGCAATATCCGGCAATCCACATTTTGCATACATGTCAACCAATGAAGACTTAACAACATCATCCTCACTAAAAGGCGACAAAAAAAAGCGGGCATGCACTTGCTGGCCTTGCCTCAAAGCCCCCAAGCTAGAACAGGCCTTAACGAGGCTAGCAAACACAAAATGATCAGGTTGCAGCCTATCAAGCACGAACATGGAAGGAAATACAGAGAGAGTCTTGCCAGGTAGGTTGGCTTGGTTGTAGGCAGTAAGGATCGAGGCCCAAGAGACATAGTCTCTTTGGGGCATTTCTTCGAACATCTGAACGGCATCTTCGTTCTGCCCACATTTGCCGTACGCGTCAAGGAGAGTGTTGGGCAAGGGGCCACATTGGTGAAGGCCAATCTTGATGATCTGCGCATGGAGAGTATTGGCAATGGAAGGGGCTTTGCGCTTGACGCAGAGTTGGAGTTGGTGAAGGTACCGAGAGATAATAATATGCATTCGATAGGTCTGAACCGTGTTATGTCAATAGCTGGAGATGAATTGAACAAGGACTATGTGAGAATAAAGTAATAAACAAAGAAAATCTAAAATATGTAATACTTACAAAAATATTATCTCATGGTGTTCACTTTTTCCTTTTGACAAAGCCTTCGGATATATATCTAATCTAATCTAATCTAATCTTATTACTCTAAAGTTGGTGCTTTTGGGGCCTTTTCCCGGCGAGTTTCATGGTCTTTTTCCTATTCGCGCGCCTGTGGATTGGCTTTGTCGCTCTCCTGCCGTTGGATCTTCATTTTGAGCTTCCATCTTTGCCGTCCGAATGAGTTCCCGCATCTGAGATTGGACGAGTTTGTCGTTTTCCCTCAATGCATTAATTTCCGCCGTTCGATTGCCTTTTTCGGCTTTCATCTTCGCCTTCCGAATGCGATTGCTTTTGTCATCTTCCTTCCGTTAGATGCATGTATCTGCCACGTCAATTTTGGCGGATGTATTCAATGCCCGTAGCTTTCATCAACCCTCACTCTGCAACTCCAAATCCATCTTCTGTTGTTGCATTCCCTGCTATTACCTTGCAACGTTCGTAGATAGGTATTTCCTCCCACTATTTCAGTTTGGTCGGTTTGTGTGGTTGTGTTCTTTTATCTAGGGGTCTGTTATGATTTTACCTCATGTTTATTATGCCGCTGCTTGGGTTTCAAATTGCGGTGATTGGGGTCTGTCCCTGAAGATTTGTCTTCGATGTTTCTTTTGCTTTTATTCTTCACTCTTTGACGGGTCTTTCGCTTGGTTTTGCTCAGCTGCCTTGGGTCTTCTCAAGAATATCTGCTATCTTCTAAGCTCGGTAGGGCTTGCTACTTTATTGGTTGCCACCTGCTGCTTTTACCTTCCATATCTCATTTGATGGCTTTGGAATAATTGTTGTTTGCGACCTTCTAACTTCGGTATGACTCTATTTCTTTCATCTTCTATTTTTGCTCTCTGTATCTCATTTCATGTGGCTGAAGTAGACGTCAATTTTTGCACGAATAAATGTGAAGCTAGGTTGGGGTGTTCACTTGGTGGCTGAATATGGGTTTCCACAGTTATTGCTTTTGTGAGGTGAATGGCCAATTACAAGATTAGAGTATGAATCAAATTGATTTAGTTGTGAAAGGGTTTGTTGAAATTGTTAAGTTTCCCAAGAATGTTATTCATACAGCTCTTATTCGTTTCTTCAATTGAGTTTCTCTATACCATTCAACTTCATCGTTACCTATCAGACAGAGAAATTATTAGACAAAAATGGCTTCTAATGTTCAAGTTTTGGATAAATTATGCAGGGTAATGACACAAATTTTTATGTTTATTCATTTCTTGGCCTACTATTTTGTTATTATTTGTTCTCTTGTGACACCTAACCTTCAGTGCTTCCTTTGTAAAATAGACATATATCCATAATTATAATTAATTCTTCATTGTGCTTTTCTGGTGTTTCTTCATAATTATAATAACTTCGATGGGATCCTCTTCTTTGGCTATTTTGGCAGCAAGCATTGTATCATCATCATAATCAACCAAGCTTTTATCCAAAAAAATAATTGTTGGCGTTTGTGGTGATACAATGGACAGTGACGCATCAAGTAAAAATAATAGAAAAAAAAGAAAGCAGATTCTGATGGAGAAAAGAAGGGATTGTTGCAAGGGTCGGTTTGCATCGATAAATGATCCTTCATCATCTTCCAGAAAAAGGACATGCAACGAGTGTGAGCCTGCATTTTTGTATGGCAATATTCATCGTCCACCACCTTCGCCAATCATATGTGTGCCTCCTGGTTTTCATAACTTGGTTGCTCTGGATTTGGGTTTCCCAAAACGTACCTGTCAATTCTGCAGGGCTATCTTCTGGTATGCAGAGCGACTAAAGTCCATTAAATCTCGAGTTCCAGTATACTCTTCTTGCTGCAGACAAGGTCGTATAAAACTTCCACGCTCTAGGGAAAGCCCGCAGCTCTTGCAGCAACTGTTCGACTATAACGGAGGCAGATCTTCAAAACTTTTCCGTGACAACAATAGAGTGTATAATTCAATGTTTGCATTTACCTCAACTGGCGGTAAGATTGATCGTGGAATTAACAATGGTCAAGCGCCTTATGTGTTCAAGATCAATGGTTAAAACCATCACATGATTGGATCATTGCTCCCATTGGATGGTCAAAGGCCTCATTTCGCACAACTTTATATCTATGACACAAAAAATGAAGCTGCAAATAGGATATCCAGTGTTGGTGCCTCTGCTCTCCATGGGACAATTGATGAATGTGTGGTTTCTCAGTTAATTACCATGTTTGATGAAGTTAATGAATTAGTGAAGGTCTTTCGAAAGGCAAGGGATCGGTTCTCAGCGGGGGAAACCCATTCTCTTTCATTGGTATTATGTGGCAAGCGCCATCATGATGAATTATAATATAATGCACACTGCAGCTGAAATGGCATGGTTGGTGGTCGGCGATCTGGGCCATGCTAGCCAACAACGCGATATCATTGTCGAGTATCAAAGCGGGCTGCTAAAACGTATAGATGACTTCCACCCTTCCTTTATGGCCATGCAATATCCTCTTTTATTTCCATACGGAGAAGATGGGTATACGCTGAATATTCCTTATCAATTTTGTCCAGATAGGCCAACATTGAAACGAGGGAATGTAACAAGGTGAGAGTATTACGCTTATGTGCCGCAGCAAAGATCTTGTGATGGAACATTGCTATTGAGGGGCGGAAAATTGTATCAGCAATATATTGTGGATGCGTTTACATGCATTGAGGATGAGAGGTTGCGTTATATTAGATTCAAGCATCAACAAGAACATTTTAGATGTGAACTATACAAGGATGTGCAAGATGCTTTTCTTCGGCATGATGTTTTAGCGAGTTCAGTAGGTCAATGCGTCATATTGCCTTCAAGTTTTACTGGTGGACCTCGGTATATGATTCAGAACTACCATGATGCCATGGCAATTTGCCGGACATGGGGCAACCCAAATTTGTTTCTAACTTTTACATGTAACGTTAAATGGCTTGAGATCCAGAATGCATTGAGTCTTATCCCTGGTCAAAGAGCAAAGGATCGACCCGATATAGTCTCACGTGTCTTTCATATGAAACTTGATGAATTTATGGCTGATATCAAGACAGCAAACTATTTTGGCAGAGTTGTCAAAGTTGTTTACATAGTGGAGTTCCAAAAAAGAGGCTTACCTCATGTGCATGTTATAATATGGTTGTATGAGGGTGATAAACCCCAACTATTGCTGATATTGATAGGATAATATGTGTAGAGATCCCAAATAAGGAGACTGAACCTGCTTTATATGATGTTGTTTCAAAATTTATGATACATGGACCATGTGGTACAGCTAATCCCAAAGCACCCTGTATGAAGAACGGCAGGTGTGTCAAACATTTTCCAAAAAAAAATCAGTCAGAAACTTTAGGAGAGGATGGATTTGTAGTTTATAGGCGACCTGATAATGATGTGGTTGTCGTCAAGAAGGGAGTGGAGCTTGACAACAGATATGTTGTTCCATTAATAAGGGATTGCTTGTGAAATACCAGGCTCATGTCAATGTTGAATGGTGCAATCGTTCGAGATCGATTAAATATTTGTTCAAGTATGTTAACAAAGGCCCAGACAGAATAAGGGCTGTCTTGCAAGAAGATGTTCAGCGATGAGATAAAAAACTATGTTGATTGTAGGTATTTGACTGCATATGAATCATGTTAGAGAATTTATGAATATCATATCCACTATAAGTTTCCAGCAGTTGAGAGGTTGGTTGTACACATGCCTCTTATGAACAATATACTTTTTCCAGGGGATAAAGATGTCGCAACGGTGTTGCAACAACCAGGAATAGAGAAAACCATGCCCACAGAGTGGATGTTTAAAAATTCCACCTCTGATGATGCACGTCAGCTAACTTATGCTGAATTTCCTTCTTTATGGCGTTGGGACAACATCAATAAATTTTGGTTTCAAAGGAAAAAAGGCCAATGCATTCGATGTATCTCATATGTACATCCTTCAGCTGGTGATGCCTATTATTTGCGTATGTTATTTTGCATGTCAAGGGTCCAAGAAATTTTACTGATATCAGAACAGTTGATGGAATTGTATATGACACATTTAAGGAGGCTTGCAACGCAATGGGTTTAATAGGTGATGACTGTGAGTGGCATAATGCCATGGATGAGGCCGCGCAGTGGACTACATCGCACGAGCTTATAAATCTATTTGTCACGTTACTGTTGTTTTGCGAGGTAGCAGATGCGAACAAATTGTTTGAAGCACAACTATTAAATTTACAAGAAGACATTGTTTATAAAGTCCAACGAAGACTTGGGATTACAAACCTTAGACTATCAGTAGAAGAGATAAAAAACCAGGTGTTGGTTGAGCTACAAACCATACTTCAAAAAAATGCAGCATGCCTAAGCGACTATAAACTGCCAATGCCTAAGGGCCCATAGCTCCAGAATCTTACCAACACAATGCTGAGAGAAGAGTTGGGGTACAATACTGATAACCTTAAAGTTGAAAGTGAGAATTTGATGATGCAATTGAACCAAGAGCAAAAGCGCGTATATGATTCAGTTTCATCATCTGTTTATGAAGGGAAATGAGGCTTTTTCTTTGTCTATGGCCACGGCGGAACAGGAAAAACATTTCTTTATCGGGCTATAATATCTCGCCTCCGTTCAGAAGGTAAAATTGTAATCGCGGTAGCCTCCTGGGGAATTGCTTCGTTATTGTTGCCTGGTGGCAGGACAACTCATTCTAGATTCAAAATACCTATTGAAATCCATGAGGAATCAAGCTACCACATAAAGAAGGGCACTCAACTAGCTGAACTAATCAAAATTACAAGCCTAATTGTATGGGATGAAGCACCAATGGCCCATCGTAATTGTTTTGAAGCACTTGACAGGTCATTAAATGATATTCTCACAAATGATGCTGAAATTGCTGACAGTTCAGCTTCTCTTTTTGGTAGAAAAACTGTTCTGCTTAGGGGTGACTTCAGGCAAATACTTCCAGTGGTTGTGAAGGGTTCAAGACATGATACCATGGAGGCTTGCATCACAAGATCATATCTCTGGAACAGCTACCAAATCTTTGTCTTGAAAATAAATATGAGACTATCTACAGCTGGTTTAACAGAGGAGGAAATGCCAGAGCTTGCAAATTTTGCCCAATGGCTACTAGATGTCGGTGAAGGAAAGGTTGAGACTGTTAAAAGAAATGAGGAAGAGGAGCAACCTACCTGGATACGAATGCTTGACAACATGCTTGTGCACTCTGAAAAATGTGATATTAAAGATATCACTTCTGAGGTTTATGATGGATTCATGACACTATACCAAGATCCAAATTACTTGAAGGAAAGAGTCATTGTGATAGGAACAAATGATGCAGTGGATTTAATTAATTCCAAGGTGCTTTCACTGCTTCCTTCAGACCAGAAGTTGTACCTTAGTTTCGATTCTATTTGCAAAGTCACTGGAGGCTTAGAAGAAAATGATATTTTATACCCTCCTGAATTCTTGAATTCACTATCATTCAATGGTGTTCCAAATCATGAGCTTCACCTTAAAATTAATGCGTTGGTCATGTTGTTACGAAATCTCAACCAGAGCAGTGGATTGTGTAATGGAACTAGGCTATTGGTTACAAGATTGGGAGAAAGAGTGGTGGAAGCTACTATTATGACGGGCAATAACATTGGCGACAAAGTTTATATTCCCAGAATCATTATGTCGGCAACAGAGAGAAAATGGCCTTTTACAATCAGGCGGAGACAATTCCCTTTGCGATTGTGTTATGCAATAACAATAAACAAAAGTCAAGGTCAAACTCTCACAAAAGTTGGGTTGTATCTTCCAAGACCAGTCTTTTCACATGGACAATTCTATGTTGCTGTGTCAAGGGTAACTACTTATAAAGGACTTACGATACTTATAGGCGACAACCCTGAAAGCGACAAGATTTACACAAAAAACATAGTGTACCATGAAATATTTGATGCCCTGTGAAAAGGTTGATTCTATTCTTCTTCGTTCTTGTGTTTCATTTATTTACTTCTTCTACATTGAAGATATCATATATGCTTCTACACTGTAAGTAATTAATTTGTTTTCTTTTACCAGTGCAATCTTTACAAAAATGGAACATACACCACTGGCAGAGTTGCAGATCAGCCAACATGAATTTCATCACATGTTGAGTTGCAAAAATGTTGCAAATTTTATTGTAATAGTTGTCAGGAAAAACTTCAGAGTGTGCCCAAGCGAAAATATGCTTTGAGTTGGGTCATAAAAAAAGTTTCTGGTATAGCATCTACAATTCCAAAGAACCGTTTCTGCTTCATTAATGGTAATACTTCATACTTCGCCCATAATAACTTTCCCACATTTTCTCTATGACTATGACTCTGATATAATCTTTCACTTATTCTGTTGTGGATGAGATTGGTCATTTAAGATCTGTCACCAAAGATCAACCAACGAAAGTATACGTCGAAATACAACATATATTTTCGTTTTCAAATCCAGATCCTTTCAAGTGAGAAACATTTTTGATATTGGGTTTAGGGTGCTTCAGCATCAATGGCGCACGCAAAAAGAATAAACTTCTATTCTACAAGTGCAAAATGCTGCAAACCCAAGCTAAATTCGCGTCCTACAGAGATGCTTAGATGGTCATACATATTTTATGCAACTAAAGTAATGCCTTTTATATTTCCCTGTCCCGTTCCTCTTTTGCAGGGAATCCAAGGTCAAAACACAAAAGCAATACTACGCATGAAAAAATAATCACTTGCAAGACCTATGGATCATATATCACAAGGTATATTGTCCTATGTCGAGGCTCACTTGCAGTCATGGCTCAGAAGATATGGTAATGATTTTTTCCCTTTCGAATCTCTATTCTACAATTACTTTTCAAGAAGGATTTATGCAGTCAATGCAGAGTTTAACAATTTGTATATTTGATGTGTAACGAGGGAATTTCCTTATATGCTTTACTCCTCAAACATGCTCGGTGATTTGGAGCCAGAGCTGATGAAAGAGACACTGAACAATAAAGATGGAACTTATTATTACTCCAGCTTATATAAATAAATTAGCAGGAGATGGCCTTGATTCATCCGTTGGACGAAAATGGTCTAAGATGACGAAACTTCCAAACCACGCTTTCCTTGCAGAGAGCTTGAAAGTAAGCTTTTACTTAATATTACTGTCATTTTTATGGAACAAATCCACAAGGCTATATATCATCCTTTCTAACTTTGTCACAATGATTTTGCAGAATATGATACCACCGATGATTGTTAGTACAAAAATGATGCTTGAGAGATGGAAAAATTATGATCAATGCATCAACGTCGACTACAAATCTACTACAAACGAATCATTTTATGGTACTTCTGGCATGATGAGACCTTAGAATGCAGTTCTTTTCATTTTACTTGTAATACGAGTATATTTCTGTCATACCCGTGTTCATACTTTCTTCAAATATTAGTGCATTTGTACTATGAACTTCAAATAGGAGAAATAGGAGCTCTGTTATGTTATCCTTTCTCCGCGGTTTATAGGCTCCCGTCATTTATTTTCCTTCTTCATTGCATCTCTCATGTCAAATCATCTGTAACTGTAGCTTTTTTATAAAAGTTTGTTACAGATACTCCCTTATTCATTGCCAAATATTTACCATGCTCCTTTTAATACGAGAAACACAGCTAATAACTAAACATTACACCATAAAACTATTGCACATGCTTCAATTGTTTTTGCATTTCATAATATTTATTAAGGACATAATATATTTACGAAAGTGATGAACTCATTTCAACGAAAGAGGTTTATATATATCCTCCTCATATGGCCACAAATTATAAGACCCACGGCAACACGCGGGTCTCTTCCTAATTATATATATAGTGATTCTATGAAACAGTAAAACTACATCAAGATTAAGATTCTCTTCGACAATAAGATAAGTCCAATATGTTTCTTATCATAACATTAAATATGAACATAAAATATAAAATATAGGGATAAATATCCGAGAAACCCTTGAACTTCCGAAAAAGGGTTAGTTGAGCGCCTCAGCTTTTTTTCGGGCCAAACCAACCCCTCAATTTTCAACAAAGGGTCACGTTTACCCTTCCAGTATTTCGTTAAAACTGTGATGGCATGGCTATTAAGTAATGACAAGTATTTTTAAAAAATTTCAATGATATTCCATGTGGCGTACACATGATATGTGTCAATCATATCATGACACGTGTGATTCGACAATTTAGGCATTTGTGGAGCTTGGTTAGCTTTTATACAGAATACTTATCATCTTTCGGACCTTTTAAGCCCTTATTCTTTTGGTTATGGGCCAATTAAGCGCCTTAAGTTTAACAAATTGGGTCAAACAACCCCTTCTTTTAATCACCAACTTATATACCTAGACTGGAATGAGAGGATAATAGACTCACAAACATCCAAATAACATGATTCCAGTAAACAACATCAATACCAAGTTGATCAAATTCAAAAAAAAAATCCATATGATACCACCAAGTATCCAAACTCCAGCATGCAAATTCAAATTCAACACCAGCATACAAATTCAAGGCAGAAATCAAAAGTTCAAATAGAATACACTAAACAATAGAAACACAATGCAGCATTGTTCATTCTTTAAGAGTCGATCCTTTCATTCTGAGAGGATTTCTTCTTTGAATTCTGACTTCCATGATCAACCACCTTAGCTAGAGAGGTTCCAGACTGCAATATAAAAATAGCAATTTGTGTTAACTCAATTTTTTATCACAAAATTAACATGTACAAAAAAGAAGCAAATTTCACTTTTTAACTTACATTGAGAATTGATCGTCCAGTGTCAAGATTGATAGAAATCCCAAGTCCTATTTGCAATGTGCTCTTCCTAGGCTTGCTCTTAGGCCTGCAATCTTTGTGAAAAGGGCTAACATATGAAGACTTTCTTGGTTCAACTGAATTGTTGGACTGTCCTTCCCTGTTGGCAGTAGCAATTGCATGACTTACACCTGAGCCATGGACTTGCTGACTTGGTATATGAGCTACAGTTAGGTCACTCCTCTGATAATTGAAACCATTGCACCTGAGCCACTAACTCCTGGACATGCCTTGTTTCTTGCATTGTGTCCCTTTCCTTTGCAAACATGGCAAGTCACGATCATCCCTTGCCTGGACATCTTTTTTTTACTGCCATCTCGTGCAGTTCCCTCCTCATATTCTTCTTCGGTCTCCCAAGCATTTTCCTCAGCTTAGGAGGAGCCACATAATCCTGCTCACTCCTTGGCCACATGTTTTCCCCTCGGATTGGCTCTAGTGGTTTTTGATATGCCGTTAGCTATGTAGGAGTCTTATACCAAAAATTAATGTACTCTTCGACCTTCTCACCCTTTTCATGTATTGCACGAATGGCATGTGGACAAGGAATTCCAAAAAGCTGACATGCTCCATATGTGCACTCACCATCTCATCTCAAAATCTCCACTAGCTCTGCCCCTAATGGCTTTAATCTTTCGTTTTATCATCGTGAGTTGAGTAATCGAAAATGTGAACTATAATACATGCACATGTCAAAAACATAAACACATATCAGAAACATAAACCCATAGCAGAAATAGAAACCCTAGGACAAATACCCATAAATCATAAACAAAAACCCTAGATTGAATACCCTTCTTATAAACCCAATTTGTTGTAAACCCAAATCGAAACAGAAACCCTAGATAGAATTCGTACCCAAAGTTGAAAACCCAAATCAAAACAAAAACCCATATCATAACCTCAAAATGAAACCCTAGAAACAACATCCAAATCAAACCCCAAAATCAATGTGATTACAAAGAACGAAAACAGGAATCATACCTTACTCGCTGTTGAATCTCGATCTTTACATTGAGTCGCGTGTTTGTGACCTAACTGATACATTCACACAATGCTGAACAAAGGGTTAGGAGAATGTGTTGAACCCTAACTTATATGTATTTTATCATTATTTTTAATCTTGTTTTATAACTTGCCAAGTCAATAATTACACATATTTGTAATTGTAAGACAAAAAAATATGTAACTCTTCTTTATAACTATTTATAAATATTTTCATATTTTATAAATTAATTTTTACTTTTTTTGTATTATATGCATCTATTACAACTAAAATACATAATATCATACAATATCAACCATTCAAATAACATATCTGCTACTGTCAATATTATTTCGAAAATGATAAACTTCCATAATCCTGCCAATTAAATATATATGAAAATAATAAGAGTCTGAACCAATGTAATAAAGGCTGAAACAACGTAATAAGAGGTTGAAACAATGTAATAAATGTATGTGTATAGCTGTCGAAATTGTTAGAAAATCCCCGACTTGGATCTTGTTGAATTTTTATTTTTCGACAAATTGAGAGCATATTCCAACTTGTCTCACTATCTTGAGCTCGATTCCTACGAGTTTAGCTTGCCACAGAAAATTTGGACTTTCCTATAAAAACAATGTGAAAAAAGTCTGGTTCATTGAGAAAATAATATAATAAGTGGCCGAGATAATGTAATAAGAGTGTGAACTGTGAAACAATATAATAAGATGCCGAAATAATGTAATAAATGTTCATGTTTTTATTATTCTAGATAGTGTAATAAAGTACGATTAGGCGAAAAATATTGACAATGGGTCTTGTTGGAAAGTGTTTTATATGTTGATTCTGAATATGTAATTTTTGTTTTCGAAATCTAACATGTATTTTGAGATATAAAATGTTTTGAAGTTTCGGTTAAGAAAAGAAAGTGGAAAATGTCATCTAAGTACCCATTGTACAAATGTTGGACATATAGGCCAAAAAAAAAAAATTCCACATAAGTGCTTGATTTTCAAAATTAATAATTGCTAATTCCGTATTTATCCTTATGTATAACCGCAAACAAATACGCTCATAGACGGATCGCACGTTGAGCTAGGAATAATCGCTGGTAGTGCTCCACCAATTGGATCATTTGTTACCATTTTCTGGGTGCTACTTTCTCTCTCCCTGTTGCATCGTCTTGAGAGAGAAAGAGAGAGGAAATGGTGATGTGGGTATTCGGGTGCAGGCTCCAGTATGGAAAGCTTGTTTGACTACGACCATCGACTTGTTGGTTTCATCAAAGGCTATCATCATGTCTTCTCCCAAGGTCTTCTAGTTCTGATTTGAAGTAAGTTGATTGGATTTCCTTATCGGCTCATTATTGAATGTATATTTGTCTACATCAAGTGATAGCATATGCTTGAGATTTTGTTTTGTGCATAATTGTGAAATGGCGATATCGTTATACTTGTAACTCTTTCTGATTTGTGGTGGAATATGATTCATAGTTGGTATTGCAGTTGGATATTGAAAATTGTTTATAATTTTTTTTTTTTTGTTAACTTGTGTAAGTTGGATTAAAAGGCATAAACTAGCTTAAAAATTTTCTTGTGCAGTTTGGTTTAACTTCTTACCCTTGTTTCTTAAAGCCTTAAACCCTTCTCAAACTAGTTTTCAAGGTTTACATAACTTCATAAGTTCCTTTTCATTGTACAATATTATAATAAACTTTCTTTCAAGAATTACTAGATTTCCAATGTTGAAGAAGTTAAATTACTTCATAAGTTCCTTTTCATTGTAATCTAAGAATGGTGTTGTAGCTGCACTAGGATGCTAATGCTTCATTTTAATCTCTGACATTTTTGAGCTTTAGTAATTTCGTCTCTGATTAATTCAGTTGAGCTATTACAAGAAGCCAAGATGCAAGCAACACTTTGAACAGTAACGTTAAAATAGTAACATGAAAACAATAACATTAAAATAGTAACGTTGTTAGAATCGAGCGAAATTTGATCGGGTGACTCGTTTCGACATGGCGATCAAATTTTTTGTAAAATTCCGTTGTTTAGGGCCTCAAATGGTCCTTTCATTATTTTTATTATTGTAATATAATGTTTCTGTTTTGAAATAGTAACATTATATTACAACAATAAAATTATCATCTATCCACTACAGATCCAACAAAGAATTTTGCAGAAAATTTAGGCAATATGGCTTGAATTTGTTTCAATCAACTATGTTGTAGTAGGAACATGCCCTTTTTGCAAGGAGTTTTGTTGTTCTTAATTTCGCTTTGTTTACTTGTGTTACACAATGTCAATAAAAAAGAAAAAAATAAAAAATATTAGCATTATACCCATATGCAATGTTACTGTTTTTAAACAGTAACATTAGACTAACATTTACCTATGTCATACAATGACATTGTGTTTTTTTTAAGGTCATTTGCTCAAGTGGGAAATATGACAAGGGTATTGCTACTAATGTTACTGTTTTGAATTGTTAATCTAATGTTATTGTTTTGAAACAGTAACATTAGACTAACATTTACATGTGTCACACGATAACATTGTGTTTTTTTAACATCATTAATTTCCTCTAGTTGGAAATATGACAAGTGTATTGTTTATAATACTACTGTTTTTGAAAATAAAAAATATTAATATTATATGTTATTGTTTTGAAACGGTAACATTAGACTAACATTTACATGTGTCACACGATAACATTGTGTTTTTTTAACATCATTAATTTCCACTAGTTGGAAATATAACAAGTGTATTGTTTATAATACTAATGTTTTTGAAATTAAAAAATATTAATATTATATCCGTATGTAATGACATAATTATGATGTTACTGTTTTGAAAACAGTAACATTAGTGGGAGTCGCTAAGCCATCCAATCGTTACCTTCACAAATCACAAATTAGCTAAAAGAATGGGGTTATGTGATTTCGTGTTATGGATAGCGGATAAATTCTAAGCAATTACTAGGTCTCTATGGATATTACATCTGAAAACATTGGTGGTTGTCATCTCTCAACACATAAATATATAAAAAGATTAAACCTTAGGAGTTAGGACTTTCATCATCTTTGGAAATAAATGTTGCAACAAATCAGAGGTGTTCTAGAAACTAAAAAATGCCTGTACATCAATGGGCATAGATAGTTACAACCGATTAAAGTAAATGGGATAAGAAGCCCTATACAATATCAATTCCTATGTCTCTTGGCTTCCAAGGATCTGACCCCAAAAAGGGGATTCCGTTCGCATCATTGCTCATTAAAGTCACTAAAAAGGAATTCCACCTCTCTCAATTTATACTACTGAAAATAAAAACAAATATACTAACTGAATTGCAGAAAACAAAAAGAAGTCCCATATTAAGAGAGATGACTAACAATAACATCAGAGGACCCATCAACAAATCACTTCGTGATGTCTCCCTTCTCGGAGAGAGCTGTAAACAAGTTCCATCAAACGATGCCGTAGACATTCCGACGAGATGAAGATCACCGACGATGGAGACGAAGAAGAGAGTAGCTTGAAAAGGCGAGGAGCTGCGGTTTCTTGGTTTCTGTAAAAGGAGGAGATTATTGTACAACACGTCTTTTTTGCTTTTAGGTAGGGTAAAAATGTAATTGAACATTTCATGGGTGCTTAAGTGTCCATCAGTTTTTTTAGTGGACGATGGACCTATTTGTTTGTCAAATTAAGCCTTTGTATAGACGATTATATCCCTAGCTTTCAAAATATTTCTCATTGGAATCAACCTTTGCATAGATGATTTTGTCCCTGTTTTCAATTTTTTTCGTTGTTTCTTTTTTTTTTCTTTTCCTGAAATATCATTGATAAATATACTTCTCATTGAAATTAAACCTTGGACACATATATGCCTTTCTTATTGGAATTAAATCTTGAAGACTTGAACACATATATACCTAACCCACTCTGCCACTCAATTGCTAACCAAACATCTCATTGGTAACTCTATTTCTAATCACCCATACTTTTTCACTTAAAATGTTTTAAGTTGTGTTGAATACGCTGATCTACGGCCGATTAGACAGCTTTCAATAATTGATTATCTTATGTAGTTCACAAATCGTATGGGCGTATCACCTCCCTTCAGACAACTTTATAAACAGAACCCAATCCAATTGAATAACGTCTTGGGACAAACCAAAACAAAACAATGCCCTGTACGGAGAACAAAAATGTTCTTCAACCTACCAATCATTGCATTTGATAATATTAACTTAAAATTCAAATACAACACAAACTTCCAACCTAAGCAAGATACACATGAAAAATATTGGGGAAGAAAATCTGTCCAAATGTCTTCCCTCATTCACCCCACAACTGAAGCTGAAACAGTTATGTCTATAACTTACATTGCCATTTAGTAACCTTCATTCCCAGCAGCTCAACTTATTCTTTCAAGGGACCAAATAACCAGAACCCCCACCCCCCACAGCCCCCTGGAAAAAAAAAAATTATGTTTTTATTTATATCCTTTATTTTAAACTACTGGGGTCCAACCTGTCATTTTAAAGACAATTGAAAGGGAAAAATAAAAGCAACTCCACGGAACAATATGATAAAAGAGGGGACAAAATCAGGCCGCGGACTTCCCTACATCTGAAAATCTCTGAGAAACTTCCAACTCCTCTACTATCACGATTGAACGGCCAGCCTCTGAAGATGTTCAAAGAACACTTGAAGGCTAACATCATCGGTAAAGATGACATCTGTCCCAGCAGCCATCTCAGTGGCATTATTATATGTTGCCGAAGGGTTCAGCTTTGCCAGTAAGAATCTTGCCTACTCATTTGACCAAAAAAGAAATCAAAGTAAGTTTTCCAAAGACGATGACAAAAAGAAAATATTGCAATGCACAACATGAAAACAGAAAGGAATAGGAGTAGGTGCTCCGCATGTTAAAGCGCAAACAAAAAGTGGTGAGGATGATGAAGTTGGTCAAAAGATCGAGGACTGCAGATGAAAATCTGTATGTCTAAGGAGGCAACAACAATCTTTAGGGAGGGCATTCTAAATTTCATGGTCTAAAAGTGTCTAATAACACTCGTTTTTTAGCTAAATAATAATATTCGCCCAAAAGTAGCCGTCATAATATATATTGTAGAATGTAGATGCGCCTTACATGATCCAATTCCTATGCCAAATTTTAAAATCAGTAAATTCATCTATTACGAAGGTAATAGCACCATTCGGTTTCGAAAAATATACTGACCTGGGATCCATGCTGATCACATACCACCAATCTAGGAACAGGGAAACGTTCATGAATTATCATTTTTGCATCATCCTGTGGAGCTTGCAACAACTGTGCAAATGCCTATAGGAAAATCAAATGGGTTAAATTAACCACAGCACTCCACCATAGCATCTTGGTAATAAAGAGAACCATAACTGTATTTAGCCCTACTAACACCAAATCCACAGTGAAACTCCATATCAAAAGCAATAACTGCAAGCTTAAGTTTGATGAGTAGCTTAACATCTTTGGGAGACAACGAGACGGAATATGTAGCAGTGCCGGTAGGAATTTGAACTCATCAAGTACAAAACAGTGATGCAGGTGTGACACCAAGGCAATTAAACAAGTAGAATAGGAATAAGATAGAAGGGACAATACATTAGGCACACTTCCCAACAATCAATGAAACCTCTCAGTTTCATGCTCTCAAAGAATGGACAAAAAGTGCACTGTACAAGAATAAGCAGAGAAGCTTGAACTAAAAGATAACTAGCCAAAGGTCCCACACATAAAAGGCCAATTGACAAAACAAGAGTCAAATTGAGTTCTAATGGGCAAAGCTACAGCTCTTTCCAGAAAACTAAATATGTTTTTCTGAGTGCAAGAATAAAAAATAAACCTTAAATTAAAAAATACAGATGAAAAACAGGGTTTCTCGCACATATTTTCTCAGGTTGAGGAAAAATTGTTAGCCTCAGTTTTGAAATAGCCTAATGCAGAGAATCTTGAACATTTGCTATATCTCTAAGTCTTTTAGAGCTTGGACGAGGACTAGGTCTAATGGTTAATGACATTAGGGTTGAACGTGAGTTCAGCTTGGAATACCAGATTTCTTGTTTATCAGCTTCTCGCCAAAGACAGCATCAGTTAGTTTTTGCAAGGTGGCATTTTATATTAATTAGATGTGAGATGCGCTTGTAACCCAACAATAGAATCATTAGTGTTTGGCAAGGCAGCCTCAATATCTTTCTTGTCAGAATGTAAACAACATACACTATCCTTTAAACTACTAACATTACTCTTTAATTTCCAAATGTCATGCTTTGTAACCTGGAAATATTGCATATCATCATCATCATATTTAGGTCTAAAACTCCCAAATGTGGTTTAATTAAGAATCAGTACAAATGTTCTCTAAAGAAAACAAATATCCAGGAGAAATTTTGCATTGATTGCTCGCACACCCAATCGATGCACTAAAAAGTTAGGATCCCATGTCCCACAGGTATTTACTAATCCAATTAATCCAAATGGCATGTTCTCCAAGGGAGGAATAGGTGCGTAACTTCTTTCCTTAGAAACATGATTGAGAGTTTCCTACCTCATACGGCTCTGCCTTCAATTCTTTCTTTTCCTACATTGCATATCCAAATTTTTCAAAAGGTTTGGAAATTTGGGATATTAAGGGTTTAAGATTATTGAAGGATGGACTTCAGGTTTGTAGTTTTGTATAGGTCTGATTTGATTGTGATCCAGTGACAAACGATGGATTGAATTTGAAACAACATGCTCGCTGTGCCTTATTTTCTCAGCAATTAAAATAGGGCATGGAAAATATAACTTTGTCTTAAAAGGCGCTAGGGTAACAACAAATGGAAGTCTGAAGTAAGAAAGCTACTTGGGTAATATTCCACAAGCTGTGAACACAACCTTGTCGCACCATTGTAAGAAAGGAAGGAAAATGGATAGAAAAAAGAGAATATACTAGTAAAGCGGCCCACTGTTCCTTTTTTATCTCTCTCAACATTTATACTGTAATCCACTGTGACAGAGTAACAACTCCATATTTAGGTATTTAAGGAACAAAATAATTTCAGAGGTGTGTGGATACCTATTATCATCATCAACGCCCTAACCTGAAACAACTTGGCATGAGAACTAAATGTAAACATAAAATAAGGGTTAATTATACTTGTTAGCAGCGAAAGATATGGCTTGTTAAGGATTAGTCACTGAAAGAAATTCTATTACAAAGTCGTCACCCAATGTTTCAAAATAAGACAATTTAATCGCTCGGGCAGATTTAGCACAGGGTCAAGCATCCCGCTGAAGTGGCATATAATCAATAATTATTGGTCAAAATCTACTTATGTGACATTAAGTCAACTACATGTGGCAAAAAATGCTTGTGGCAATATAAAATAGTTTTTGAAATACAATTACTTAACTTTAAAAAATTTACAATAAAATAAAAACAAGAAAGAGAGAGAGATTGGGTTCCCGCATCTTCTCCTCCATTACCAAAGCGTGAAAACTTGAAGACAAAAGGCAGGAAATTCAACTGTTTTATCAATGGTTCCTACTTCCTATACAAAATCACGCCCATTATACAAAAGATAAAGGGAGAAGGAAGCTAATTTTGGATCTGGAGAAGGAAGCTAATTAAGGGTTTTAATTTCACGATTGTTCAATTGAGGCGCTTAGAGTTGCAAACTCAGCAAGATCCATCTATGATGGAAGAAACCCATGACAACTGTCCCTCTCTCCTCCATACCCACATACCAAAACCTTCGATTCACCTCCCTAACGAAGCATTCTTCTAGAGAAGATGATCACATGTTTGACGACTCACCAGAACCAATCCTCCATGAATTGGGTAAAACCAGTAGACAAACCTACAGCTCTAAATGTCTCTTGCAATTGCAAAATAGGCGGTGGCAAGTCACAGATCCACAACGTCTTGATCTCGCCACCTTCGAAAGCACTCCAAGGAATGCCATACTGCCGCACTTGCGATTACGAAATAGGCGGCAGCACGGACAGGGAGTCCTTTAGGGAGAGACGAACTGCGGGTTCTTAAGGGAGAGATGGGCTCCAAGCTCAACGGGAGAGACGAGGAAAACTAATGGTCATATATCTAAGCAGGGATGAAATTGGGGATGAATTCAATGGTTGACGGAGGGGATTAGCCGATCGGGGCTCATCAAATTTTTTTAGGAAGAAAAATATTATTTATTTCCACATCAGTTTTTAAAAAATATTATATATTGACACAAGGATTTTGTTGATGTGGAAGCCACATAAGCAACCACAAAAGAATTTTTTGACCAAAATTTGTTGACTTAATGCCACATCAGCGGACTCCTAACCGGAACTGTATAAAATCTGCTCGGGTGACTAAATTGTCTCATTTTGAAACAATGGGTGATGACATTGTAACAAAATTTCTTTGAGTGACTAAAGTGTAACAACCCTTATCTTTCGGTGCTATAAAGTATAATTAACCCCATAAAATAAATTAGCGACATTCACCACACCTAAATTTCATCATGCGCCATTACAAATGAGTTGAACAACTAGAAACAGAGATATTTTAGGACAAGGAAAATACTCGAGCCAAATATGCCAATACGAGGGGGGATGAATTCAACATTATACTGGAAGTTCATCAGCATTTAGCATAATTTTGATATGCAAGATTTAGGTGCTACGGTCTGCACTTAACATTTTCCCTGAAAAGGCATATCAATTTATGGTCCATTAAAAGGAAACTCCAAGATTCTTTGACAAAATTTCATTTCTAGAGCTGAAAAAAGAATCTTACGGGTTCCTAAATCAGAACAAAAACTGATCATGACAACTAATACGCATAATATATAGATCAAAAGAGATGCTTCGAAGATGTTTGGGGCAGCAACCAAAGAAACAATGTGTGTGCCCATGAGGGCATATAACTAAATCCCATTTGAGATTTGTGGCATAGAGAGCATAGATAGGTAAATCCTATAGTAGCTGAGAGCTGTATGCAAAATGCAACCTGTGAATCTGGGAAAATGGCTTTACATCGTTCCATATCCAATCAAGAAATGTAGCAATGGGATAATGAGTGCATACCTGGTGCTCAGGTTGGTTCTGATAACCCATGTTACGCCACTGTGCTATAGTCATACCATGGAAAATGACAACACTGAAATATGAATCTAATAAGAGAATACGGTCAGCTGCAATAGAAGCAACATCCAACAATGCCGGTTGGGGAAGTGAACTGAATGAATAGGATATCAATGATGGCTGTATCATGACAGCAGCATTCGTAATATTTTCCCGATTTAACAACATGCGGAAGTAGGCTGTCTCATCTGGACTATTGTTAAAAACCTGGTCAAACACCATTCAGGGGAAAAAAGAAGAAAAGATTAAGCATCCATACATACGTGGTGTATGGACAACTTGAGATAAACATAAACTGCGGAAGATTAGTCACCTGTACAAATTGCGACCGCCGAAGATTGAACATAAACTGAGGAAACAATGAAAAACAAGGGTTTAATGTAAAGGATGATGGATCATCTTTCCGATAGTCGCCAAATTTCGAACAGAGACGAATTAGGTTCCGATCCAGCCATCGAGTGGCATCAAAGCCTTCCTGTTCACAATAAACCAGATAACAGGAGTGACTTAGTTATTGCCCAAAATTAGGTCACAAACACATAAGATACCTATATAGAATGGAAAAGAACCAAGGAATCTAGAAAATGACATACTTAAAAAAATGTTGTAGTTTCGCATAAGTTTATAAAAGGAATTTGATGCAATATAAATTTCATTTGTATTTGGTGCAGAGATTGCAGAACAAATACCAATCATGGGTTAAATATCTTCTCCTGTTCAAATTTAACATGAGTAAATATTTTGTAAAATGGGTTAATATTCCTCAACTTTTAATAAGCACTTATCTAGGAACAGAAGATGATGCAACAACGGAGCACATATTCGGATTCATATAAATATCCGAAGGACAAAATTCAAAGAGTACCTCTATCTCCATTTTAAAGGATGCTATTCTAGCCATAACCACAGCGGCTGTTTCCTGATCAAAACCCTGAACCAATTCCTGCAAAAGTAATATCAAGTGTTAGCATTAAGCCTTTCCTCAATGATGCATGAACAAAAATATTCTCAGAAACAAAAATGACAACAAATAATATAGCAGAACTGATGTAAGAAGGAAAAAAAAAGCTACTATGGCCACAAGAAGGGGAACTCAAAGATTGCCAATAAATAGTTAGTGAAAAGTATCCAATATGGAAAATAAAATTGCACACCCAAAGCTTTGAAGGACCTGGCTATGACTGACTACCTAGGAGTAATAAAAGCCTAATCAACCAGGAAGTTAACACAATTCACAACTTTATGACTAATCAACCAGGAAGGTCACACAATTCACAACTTTATGAAAATCAGTAGACAAATTAGATTTTCCAATACATTAGAATTTAAAAAATGGTGGTTCTTAGGCTGTAATAAGTGCCCCTGTGCAAGGAGGTGGAAATAATATGTACCTACTACACAATGCCCCACACACAGAATTTCGTAGATCAGGATGGAAAGCACCGGAACACAATAATCTTAGAAGGAACCGGAACACAATAATCTTAGGGTCAACATTTAAACAAAGGACACGTTAATATCATGGAGATACTCTGCTTTCCTATCAACGGCACCTCCATGGTGCCATTTCAATGAATCACATCCTTAGTTTGCTTAAACAAATGGAGGGACTGAACCAACCTCTGAGCTTACGGCACTATCTATCCAACTTCTAGTAACAGTTGTAACTCGAAGCATCATCTGACCGTCAGGGCTTTGATAGCTGGAAAAAAAATAAATACCCACCAAACTTAGCAAGACAAGATCATATCCACTGATTTAGAAAACAAATAGTCACCAATAAGATCCCCAAGTACCTTGTAAGGAACTGTATGTATAACTGTAAATTTGCTGTTCCTGGGGTATTTGACCGCTCACTTGATGAAAGGTCAAACAAAACAGTCAAGCAAGTGCTTTTGTCGAGGCCGCACATTTTCCAAGCCGTAGTATTTCCTTCCCCTAGGATTGTATCAGCAACACTAGGTCCTTTCTGCAAAGCCAGGAGCAATTAGAAACTGCTTTTAATAAATTAAGCAAAAGTCATATCATTCCTTTGGGAAGTACTGGAGAGGTTGAAGTTTTAGCTGAGGCTCTCGGATGCAGCATTTGCAACTTGCCCACAAATTATCTCGGGCTCCCGCTTGGTGCTAAACATAAAGATCATAATATTTGGAGCCCTTTGATTGCTAGTTTTGACAAGAAGCTGTCAGGATGGAGAAGAAATTGCTTATCAAAAGCTGGAAGGTTAACGCTGATTAAGAGTACCCTCTCTAACCTCCCAGTTTATATGATGTCTATCCTGCCCATTCCTTCCTCAATTGCTGGTAGAATCGAGAAGATCATGTGCAGATTTTTGTGGGGTGATTCCTTGGAGAGCAAGAAGATGCATTTGGTGAATTGGAACTGTGTCAAGCTCCCTAGAGAAGTCGGAGGACTTGGGATAAAATGCCTGTTGACTTTTAACAAAGCCTTACTAGGCAAATGGTTATGGAGATTTGCCACCAGTAGGAATCAATTATGGAGGAGAATCATCGCTTGTAAGTATAGCACTGAACATAGTGGTTGGTGTACTAAGCAGAGTAGAGACCCTCATGGATGCAGCTTGTGGAAATTCATTAGAAAGGGTTGGGAGGTCTGGCTTGCTTTGACTTATTATCAAGCTGGTAAAGGAAACTCTATAAGCTTCTGGAATGACGTCTGGATTGGAGACACTTCTTTAAAGGATTTGTTCCCGAATCTTCACTGTCTAGCTACACAAAAGGGGGCCTCCATCTTACAGTTGCTTCAAACTCATGATAGAGATACTTCTTGGAACATCACCTTTACTCGTGAGGCCCAAGATTGGGAAGTGGAAATGTTTACTAGGTTCTGGCAGTTGGTTTATGGTGCAAAAACCTATCCCACCAAAGAAGACAAAATCTGCTGGAAGTTGGAAAACAGTAAGTTGTTCACGGTGAGTTCCTTTTATAAAGAGCTTCTAAAGGACCACATGCACCTTGGTAACAATCGTTTCCCATGGCTCTGGTTATGGAAGTCTAAGGCTCCTCCTAGAGTTATCTTCTTTAGCTGGGAGGTTGTTTGGCAGAGAATCTTAACTCAAGACAAACTGCAAAGGAGGGGCTTCTCTCTTGTGAATAGATGCTATTTGTGTAAAGCAGATTCGGAGTCTATTAATCACCTGTTCCTGCGATGCCACTGGTCCAGAAAGGTCTGGGAAAATGTTTGGAAGATGTTGGGGCTATGGTGGGTCTCTCACAATACTGTAGAAAAAGAGCTACTTGCGTGGGCTTCTATTGGAAAAGACAAGCACCAAAAGAATTTCTTTCAACTCATTCCTATGTCAGTTATGTGGCTGATTTGGAAAGAAAGGAACAACAGAATCTTCGAAAATAAGGAATCCTCCCTAGACTTGTTTATTGTAAATTGGTTTGCTTGTCTAAAATTCTGGAGTCTGTCTTTCCCTAGAAATGTTTTTGATCTTATTAACTACTCGTCCTTGTTGTAGTTGTGGGTTGCACCCCTTGGGTGTTTGAATAAATTTTTCTATTCAAAAAAAATAAATTAAAAAAAGACCCAAACAAAATGTTAAACCAAAAAAAAAGAGAGAGAACCCCTATCAATCTCCAAATTTAATATATTTTACTGGAAAACGACTTCCATAAACAGTCGAAAGTTCAACCTTCTCTAAAGAAGTACAGGATCCAATAATCCCCTGAATTTTGATGTCCTTTGAGCAGTTGATCTCAAGTGTGCCACTGAAAAAAAATAATGAGTTTGACACATCAAATAACAGAAAACAGTCCATTCGTGGGAAAAATGACATAAACGACAAATGCAGAGTAAATCTATGTGCCTGCAACATCATACATAGAAATTAAACCAAAAACCAGAAAGACAAATTCAAAGTTGAGCAATGTAAAACTCAACAGTTAACTGTCAAAACAATTAGTGTAACTTATTAGCTATCAAATTCAAATTCAACGGTAGACTCGTTGAAAAAAGTAAACACGGCCACCACAAAATGTCAAAATCATGCCATTTCATCAATGTATAAAAATTCAAGTCCTTTGCACTAGCTATATTCAAATATCGTGTTAAAAGAAGCAGACAGGGCATTGAGGGCCCATACATAGGATTCCCAAGAGTCAAATCTGAAGGAGATAATTTCTTCTCTTTTTTTGGAAACAAAGAAAATAAAAATGAATTATGCAAATCAACACATGCAAAAAACGTATAACACAAACGCCAACACTTGTATTCATATTTCTCTACGTGTCGGCAGAGAAAAAGAAAGCGCTTCAGCTATTAAAATCCCCTACAGTTCCATATAGCTCATACCAAGTGCCCATTTTTGGCTAAAGATGCCTATCCCCTGAATGCTTCCCATCAGGCTTGAAAAGTCACTAGAAATAAACCTCGCATGATGAACCATTATTTTTAGATAATTTCTGACAATAAGTCAAATACTTGAACAGACGATGATAATCAAAATGATAATCGATGCTAATACAATCTTTGCTCATTTTAGCATCAACAGAAATCAAGTAATTGGCTACCTGATACCTAAAAATTGTAGTTCAAAAATTGTTCCCGGTATTGCTTGATTGGCTAGAAACATGAATGCAAGGATAGAAATGAAAAATTCTTTGGTTGTTATATAATTTCATCTTTTCAGATGCATTAATTAGTTGGAATTCTTTCAATGGGGGAACAATGAAGTGGGAGTTTGGTCTTTTCAGCAAGTTTATCAGTATTGTTTTCGATGACATCTCTCAGCTTCCAATGTTTTATTAGCAAAGAGGCTTGAGTTACAACCATTTCTTTTGCTTCAACACCTTTTTCCAAACCTTGATCACCAAAATGATGTGTGAAAACGAGCGGAGAACATAGTGCCTTCTTCCTTTGGCCATATTTGGTTTGTTCGGAGGGAGTGAAACAAAAGAGCTTTTCATGGATGTTTGATTTGAGATATATGCTAGTAAGTGTTTGTAACTACCAATTAATATGTGGGTAGTGTTTCAGAGACAACCACATATTTTTCAAAATAATTGATCTTCTATCTTGAAGATGATTGCATTTTGGTAGCTCCCCCTTGCCACCCTTTCCATTAATAAACCCTTTTACTGCTTAATGACCATTGAACATTAATTGGCACAGAGAGAGAGAGAGGGGCCGCCGGGGGGGGGGAGAGAAGATGACGTTTAAAAATAAAAAATGACAAAAGAGATACTTTAGGGAGACTTGAAACTAAGAACATTCTATGCAGACAACTCCATCCAGGTTAGAACCTACCATGCCTACGTGTACGTCTACAATCTACTTTGGACTGAGTCAAACAGCAATATAAGAAATGACAACAGGCAGCCACCAGAAGATCTAAATCAGCAGCTGCAGAACTTTTATACCTAAATGTTTGTGTAAACTCTGTGTAACATCCAACATAAACCAGAAAAGTTCACAATAATAGCTGTTATAGTATGACAAGGAAAACAATGGATTTTCCGAGTAAGGATGTAGAGGGTAGACACATCAGCAACAGAACAGGGTGGGTTTCTAATAAACCATTCAGAGCAAAGAAGCAACCACCATAGGGGTCTTTCCATAGATTAGAAAGGAGAGGACAGAATTAAGAGAGAGACAGAGACAGAGACTGAGTATAACCTATAAAGTGGAAGTGTAATGATATATGATGAACTCACTTGAAACAAAGGCCAAGAGACTGTTCACCATCTTCAAAAACGCGCTTGAAAGAATCTTTAAATACAGAATGTCCAAAACTTTCCGCCAGAACCACAAGACCACCAGTTCTTTCAACGGCAACTTTCATTTCTGCAACTCCAACCTAAATATTCACAAATCCTGGGTCAATGAATAACAAAAGTACAATCTTCAAATCCACTACAAAATAATCATTAAAGGTAAGTAGGTAACTACAGAACAAGTATGTGCTGAGTGCAACCCTTTTTCTCCCAAGATACTAATAAATTATTTAGCTTGGCCATCATCAAAATCAACCAACAATATATAAAAATACAATAAAAGCCTAAAGGAGACTATTAGAAAGACACGAAAATTCTATTCACAAAAACAAAAGGACAGAACCTATAGAAAAATCACATTTCCCAAGATATTTCAAATAACTATGGATGGACGTAAGGCTAGAAAATTCTCACACATACAATATCCCACTGTAGCTGAACATATATCAGCCCCCTCCTGGAATACCCAATTCTTGCCCCCATTCACGATATCACAGTTATGCACATGATATCACAGTTATGCACTCTTGTTTTGTTATTTAGAAATATCGCACAAATTACCATTCAACAATATTATATATAATGATGCCATAACCCCACCACCCGCCCCCCTTCCTTTCTCCCCCTCTTCTTTTCTCTCTCCCTAAGAAGAGAAAAATAAGTATGATATGTAACAGAAAAGGCTCATTGATGCACACCTGATCAAGTGCAGACGCAAAAAGGTCTAGGACATGACCCTGGTTGACCAGCTGCTTTGCGAGATTGTCATAGAATTTGACTGCTTTCTTAAAATATGGTGCTGCATCCTTATCGAGATCTTTATGGGAACGCACTGGGTCTGACAAATCTTTTGAAATAATCTGCAGCATTAAGCAAAGGTTAATTTTATATATATATCTATGTATGAAATATGAATGTATGTAAACCAAAGAGGCAGACAGAATTTTTACATGAATTTGTTAATGGAAACCAGGAAGAAACATAGTTCAACGATCAAAGGGACTAAGGATCGGAGATTAATTGGGAATTCATAAGTCTCTGTTTACCCAGTGTTAAGTCTTATTGTCACATTAAATTAAGTTAGAAATTGCTAGAACTATTTTAATTGAGCTTTCTCAATTTTTATATGTAGAAGATTTACCGGAATTTCCAGGTTCTCCAATTGTTAATAATAAGTGTTGATATGACCTTCTAACATGTGACTTTATCACATAAAAGTCCTAATCAAAGACAGCCCATGCTAACTAAAATGAATAGAAAAAAAAATAGTATCGAGAGCAGATGAGAGTTTGCAGCGAAGTTGATTTGCCAGGGTGATGCAATCCACTCTGTGGTGTAATGGCAATAATCAGAGGTGTGACATCTGGTGTCTGTTTCTTCTTCTCTTTCCCCCCTAGGTTTTCAATAATTACACACTTGATTTATGTTATTTCAAGTCCTAACTTTCTTGTGTTCAAGAGCCCAAGCCTTTCCACAACCTAAATATAGCACCACCAGCCAAAAATCTCAAACCCAACAACTAAGTGTTAACGGGAATATTGATCAATTTGGTGAAATAGATATGGACGGACACGGAATCTAAGGAATTAGAAAGCATAATTTTTAGATATCAAAAAATACCAAGTTAACAACCCATGTTGAGGATTCGAGCTAATTTGCTCAACGAATTATGTAGCCAACCCCAAACTTTTTGGAATAAAGGCTCGATGAGGAGAAGGAGGAGATTGCGGTGTCCACACCCAAAGAACACTGCTTGCGATCTTCAATTTCCTCAACTTATTCCATCATCAAACTTTGCCCAACCTTTACCCCAAAGAAACTCTAAATTCCTAAACCTTCTTTGTTGTCACCACAACAAATTAAACCCTCACTAAGCCCTAAGAGTGAAGACTGCTAATACTGCCCTCCCATATCACGACATTAATGTCACATTTAAAATGAAACGATATAAAGTCCAGGAATAAATCAATAAATTATCATATATGTACTAGTTTATCAGAAACATGGGTGGTCCTGTCCTTTTATCTTAACTAAGTTATCCAACCCACCACCTATAGTGGAATGAGAAATACCAATGGAAATCATTCCTATACAGGAGAAATGACAGGTAGAATGGATAAGTCTGCCAAACATGGCAGTGAGAAAGTTGGTTAAATGGAAAACATGCTCTCGGTTGCTAGCTAAATCAAAATTATGACCATCATCCCTTCACTTACAATTCCTCATTGCACTCTTTCACTGCACAACCATCCTAGAAGAAAGAAAGAAAGAAAGAAAGTATCAAGCCCGCTGAAAATAAAAAGAGTTGGAGAAAAGAGGATACTTCCCTTCTCTAGTTCTCTTCTAAATGGAACTTCAGGTATCACCATTTAAGGATAATATCAACTTTTTATGAGCACCAAGCTGTACTTCGACAGGGGAGGGAAACAAAATGGGTGCTATTTGGCTGAAAAGCTCAGCATGTATGCAAAATTGTTCCTAAGAACTGTTCTTATCTTTGATTGAGTAGCACCTTCTCGGTTCCTCTTAATGAAATCTCTTTTACATAGAAAAAAAGAAACAGTAAACAAAAATCTCAGTCGTACAACTAAAATAAAGGAAAGTTTTACACAGAATAAGTTTAAGTAGTAGAACTGAAATGAGGTTGTAGTAAAACAGAAAGCATAATTTTAAACGACAAAACTTCAGGATAAGACAGATGAAAGATATGTAAGAACCATCATTTGATGACAGTTCCAACTTCCAATCGAGTAATAAGTCTCTATGGGAGTTGCAAGGAGGTTCACTGGTGTTAAAATCTTTCAAGTTATTTGGAGCAAAAGCTCCAACCTTTACTTTGATATTACCATCCAACTAGTACCATAAAATAAGCAAAGGCAGCTGTGACCGCTTAAGCAAAATCAAGCTTTAGTTACATACAGCGGCTGGACAAGGCCCAAAACATTAAAATAAAAAAAATAAGAATGGAAAGGCTTTACCGTGCCTGGACCTTCTGTGCATGGACCTCCTACCAAAGCTACTATTCGAGCCCCTGTCCCTGGTAAACAAGCTCCAAGCAATCCCGCTGCAACACTCAATGCAACTCCTGTGCACCTTGAGGCCCTGTTACCAGGAGGAACAGGCCATTGATCTGTTTGCAACTCATCCAAAAGCTGAAACATCCCATGCAAAATTTCAAAGATTCTGTTAAAATATAGATTCAAAAACACACACAATGCTTTAAAACAGTGGCAGCCAAACACACCGTATTGATGGTGTATTCGCACTCAGATGCAGGCAAAAGGAAACGTGCAATGCCGCCATTTGGAAAAACGTTTTGAATCCCTCCTTTCTGATACCCAACAGGGACGGCTGCTGTTCGCCGACCAGCTACTCCCCCGCTGAGCCCTAGCTGCTCCAAAACCTGCTCCTTAGAGATCTCCTTATCACCCCTAAAGACATAAACCTTGGACAACTCTGAGAATCCCAATTCGTGAACCTGAGCCTGGGTACCAAACGAGACCAAACCCACCAGGGCATTATCTGGCAGCATCCCGATTGCCCGCTTAAGCGCGGACTTGACAAAGTCTAGCTCCTCCTCGATCATACAGGTGTCCAGGACGAAAACAAACACCGGAGACGAGTCCGATGGGGGTGGCTGTTGTTGCTGCTGATGTTGATAATGCTGTTGAGATGGGTGAGGGAGGGTGTACTGAACGGTGGTGTACTGAGGGTAGAGTTCGCCGGGGAGATTCGTCTCGGAGATCATGGAGTATTGTTGAGGGAAGTGGTTACGCTGGAAGCAAAAGGGGCAGATCCAGATCTTCGCAGTGAAGTCGACACGGGCGAAGGAGTTGAGGGCTGCAGCGCATGTCTTGCATCGGAGAGGGGCGTAGGGGAGGGTAGGTATGTCCGGGTGCGGCCGGATCGGAGCGATAGTTGCCGCCAAAGGGATCACGCACTTGCTTGCTTCAACCTTGGTCCTCGGCCACACGTTCCAGGTCATCCGTACTCCGTCCATTCCTTCCGGATCGATATTGGCCATCTCCGACATGGTTGAGATTGATTGATTGACTGATTGACTGATTGATTTGTGTTTGTGTTTGTGGGTTTTGAATAATCAGTGGAGAGTGAAGAGATTGAAATGTGTGCGTTTCGGATTGAATTGTTTGAGCGAAAGGCGACCCCTGAAGAAAGGGTGAAGAAAGGGGTCACCGCAAAGGAGGCAAACGGAGAAGATACGATCGAGGAAATTTCTGTGTGAATTTAGGTTCGCCAAATTCTGCTTCTTAATTGGAGTTTTCTGTTCTACTATTTCTTCAATACTCCTTATCTAACTCATTAATGGATAAATAATAATCGCCAAAAATAATATCATTAAAGAGATGATTACTAGAAAAATCAAGCATGCAATGTGACCAATAAGCACCAATAAACTCCTAACTTAACAATTGATATTCCATTAAGTACAAAGTTACTTAATATAAGATAAAATTAAGAGACAATTGTACAATTACATGTATGAAAATTCTCAGGTGAGTGATCCATATGACACTATTCATTTGGTGTTAGTGTAGCCCCCACATTAATCGGTGTGAATGGTGTTACATGGATCATCCTGTACCTGAGAAGCCCTCCTTACATGTATAACGAGTGTGTTTCTCCTCCGTATTAGTTGGTGACTTATCCGGAAAGCTCATAGCAAGTTGTGCATTCTGTTGCTCTATATCAGGAATGTCTGAAATGGCTTGTCCATAATTCTCATGAATTCCAGCAAGCCCTTCAATTAACACAAGACTCACAGCAAGTTGTGCATTCAGCTCTAGATCCACAGCAATCTGCCTAGTCCATGCAGCAACTAGCTTCACTTCAACTTTCACAAGAATTTCTAAAGGAGCTAGATATCATGTTGAAAGTCAGCCAATCGGAATCAAATCTCAGTAGTAACAATGGCCACTCTATCGTGAACAATCTAGTTCCAGTTCATGCAACTATTCCTTTATGGAGTGTGATTGGACCTCTGAATTGAGGTTCCAATATGCTTTAATTAGGGTGTTTTAGTGTTTAGTTAATGTTATTATGTGTTTTTTAGTTTAATTATTCACTTACAAGTGTTTTCCATTGGTTTTGTAGGAATCGAACCTAATTCAGACAGGTTGGAGCGCGTTTTGAGTTTTTTTACAGCTGTATCAAGAAGGTGTTCGGACACCTATATGAGGCGTCCGAGTACCTAGTCAAAAAATTAAGATTGGTCAGTAAGTCTGAGACCGACTTCTTTCTGTCTTTTAATTCATTTAGATATACCTGCCTTGCAAGTTTCTGATCTCCCTTTATTTCTCCTATCCCTTGGTCAGTAGGAAACTTCATCTTCAGATAATAGGTAGAAACTACAGCCCTTGCTCAGTTGAGCAAGGGTCTCCTAATAAGTGCATTATAGGGAGTCTAGATGTCAACTACTAAGAAATCGCATGAGAATAACCTAGATTTAGGATATGTCCCCAATGTAACTATTCCAATGGGCATAACTCGATCTTCTACAAATCCGTAAAGTGGTGAGGAGAAAGGCTTTAGATGCTCTTTTGGGATGTTCATTGCCTTAAAAGCATGATAGAACAAAATTTTCGCGGCACTTCTATTATCGATCAAGATCTTCTTCACTATATAGTTTGCAATGACTGCCTCTATTATGAAGGCATCAGCATATGGGATGCTAACATCATCAGCGTCATTCTCGGAGAAGACAATTGATTCTTCTTCTCATCTTGGTATTTTACCTTTGGTGTCGAAGCTGTTAAGAGTCCTAGCATACAACCTTTGCTTAGAGGCACTTTCTCCTCCTGCTGCCAACCCGCCAATTATTACTCCAATTATGCCAACAGTACCTTGATTTTGTCGATGAGGAGAGTCATCTCTTCTTTTTCATCTTTGATCATCTCGATCATCTTTTATTTTTCTTTTATCATCTCCTGTTTGAGTGTAACTTTTCAGGTGTCTTATTCTTATCACACTTTCAATTTCATCTTTGAGAGTTCGACATTCATCAGTGTCATGTCTTTAATTCTTCGGCATTCGTCATCCATAGCGGTGGTATTAAGTTTGCGACTACTCTCCACTGGGCTTTTATCTCAGTTTCACATATCATTCTCTCTAGTACCTGAATTTTGCTAACCCTAGGCATAGTTGTGCCCGTCAGAGGAGGCGGATGTAGTGCATCCAATTTTTGGGTGATGGCTTGCATCTGGGTTTGAATATGTTGTTGAAGCTGTTGCTGCATCTGTTGGAGAGCGATGGAGAGCTGGTCAGTAGTAACCACAACTGGCGTAGCGCCTGACTGTCCGATGATGACTAGATTTTCAGTTGGCAAATTGGGCGGAGGTGGTGGATCTTGATGGTCTCCCTAGTGGTTGTCAGCCCTTTCTCCTTGTGTAGACATGGTTTGAACCATGATTATTGTGAAAACATGTTTTTCTTTCCAATAGGCGACGCTAATCTGATGACGAGCAAATTTGTCTTGAGTTATCGGACGTCTCCGATAGATCAAACCAAGCGGAGTAGGCTGACTGGGTGGTCGAGAAGATGAACAAATGTAAGCTATTAGATCAAACCCAAGGTGTTTTCCTTGGGAAAAACTCTCTGATGCTTAAGTCAGAAAGCAAGAAAGCATTTACGAAGAACATTGAGGAAGCACAACTCTTTGCACGAAAGTATGCAAAGTTGTGAACGAATGTTTACCTTGTGAAAAAGTACATTTCTAGGAAAGACCCTCCGATACTTAAGTTGGAAAGCAAGAAAGCAAATAGCCAAATATTAAGAACTTTGAGGAAGTAAAGCTCTTAGCACGAAAGTATGCAAAATTGTGAATGAATGTTTACCTTGTGAAAAGTACCTTCGAAAAGGAGTTGGACTCCTGTTTCCTATATGATTTATGAGACGTATCATGCTTGTTCTCTTTGTTGTAATGGAATAGTTATTCCAATGATTTGTTAATATGTTAGGATATGAGATACCTCGGCAATGAGGTAATGCTCATCTCGGTGATGAGATGATGGTTTTCTCGGTACTAAGGCAAGAATTATCATCTTAATATTAGGCGCCTGTTGATGTAAATTATCAACAATCGAATTGTGGAGAATGAGTGGGCAAATGTAAGACAAAACAGAGAGATTTTACGTGGTTCGGCTTTGAGCCTAGATCCACGGTGCAGAATGATATGGTATTTTATTTATCACTTGTGAATACAGTGCGAGTAAGAAATCCGAATCCCCCATCCTCCTCTTCCACCCTCCTAATGAACTCCTTTTATGCTTTTCTTAAGCAGTTACCAGTAGTTGTGGCAGTTAGAGAAGTTCATAGCAGTTTGGAGGAGTTTACGGCAGTTTGGAGGAGTTTGTAGTAGTTTGCAGCAGCTTCGGCTGTTACCATTTAACGAGGAACTGCTTTATCTTCGGCTTCGTCCCTTAGTTATTGGTTCGGCCTTATTTGCATCGGCTTCGTATTGCCTTGATAATACCAAGTCCTTTTTGGACTGTGAGTTCTGGTCTGCTTTACATTGTTGGGCTTCGGGGCCCTAGCCTCTGTTGGGCTTTTATGTTGTTGGGCTTCGGGCCCTAGCCTCTGTTGGGCTTTTATGTTGTTTGGGTTGAACATGACCCATATAATTTGTTGAGGTTGACTTTGACCCCTACACTTTGCCCCCTATTTTTAAGTTTGATTTAAACTTAAAAATATTTTGCTTGGGGTTGCACCTTCTTCAGAGCTCTTCGTCTCATCATCTCTGTTTGCAGTTTTTGCATTTTTTGACTGTTGAAGTATTTCTGCAATTGCAATTTCAGAGCAATGAGATTAACAATGAAAATATCTTTGTCAAGATTAAACGTAAATACTTCATACATGGGAATAAATATGCAATATTATAACTCTTAACGAGCCCAGGTGCGAATAACATCATTTATGATATTCATTGCATTCCCAACATGGGCTGCAAGATCTAAAAGAGATTCTTGTAATCGATAAACGTTCTGATTTCGAGAATGACCCCAAGCGTTATCACGAACTCTGTTCAGCGCATCTCTGGCCGCTCGAAGCACATCCGTATAAGACTAGTTTCGTTCGTACTCGTTTGCAGATTTCTTTCGGCTTCCTCAAGAAGTCCTTTTAAGCATTCGATGGAGTTTTGAGGGTTTTCCTCGTACAATTCTTCAGATATTACAAATATTTCAACGACTGAATCGTCTGGTTCGTCGTTATTTCGAGATGTAGATCCTTCTCCTTTGGTCTCTGCCATTTTTTTAAGATGAAGGGTCTTCGTTTCTTGCCCGTTTGGAAGGAATGAGATTCTCTTTCTCGTCTAATGCTCTTTTTATAGGAGTGGAATCAGAAGAACTCATTTTGCTAGGTGTTGAGGAATTTTTTGGAAAGAAGAAGGAATGTCTTCTCCCTCCTTCTTGTCGTGTATTTAAAGACGAAAGACTCACGTTCAAAGAAGCAGTTATTCCTGAAGAACGTGGGGAAGCTAAACGGTTACACCGTTTTTAGAGATCATGGTGTCTCTTCGTATTTCGAAATAAACAATTCAAATATCCTGCCTTTTATATTCGTTGTAAATGAAATGGAATTTCGTAGAAATCTTCTTGAAATAAAATTGGAAAAAGGAAAATGGACAAGAATTTTAATCTAGGGTGTAAAGAACACTGTCTATTCCATCTACAATATATCCAAGTTGTACTGTGATCTCAGTGATTGCTTCGTGTAATTTATCTGGATCATGACTACTTGCTTGTCGACCCCACGACATATATCGAACGCCTTGTATGACATATTTTGAGACCATGAGTTGTCTTATGTAGTCTTGAACTTTGTCAATTGCTTTCTTAAGTCTCCTTTTGGTTTCCATCAGAGCCTTTTGTAGAGATTCGATGGTTTTCTGGTGATCGTCCTCGTATACATCTTCCCTTATAGGGGAGAGGTTGAATCTGGGATCATTTCCATCTTCATCTTCTTTAGAAGTAGAACCTTTATCGGTTCTAGATCTTTTTGTAGGTGGAGAGTTAGGAGTATCCATCCTTGAAGATTTCATGAGGAAAATATTGGTTTCTGCTAATTTTTAATTTTGCATATTTATACAAATGAAATATGAAGGAAGTTACTTTTTCCTTGGAAGTTGTGATAGATAATGGGGAGATGGACGGTTGTAACATTAATCCACGTCTTTTTTCGAGGAGTTGGAATGTCTTTTGGTTTGCTCGAGGATTAACTGATCAGAATTGATATTAAATTATTGGAGTTGAATTATTTTTGGAATTTTGGGAAGCTTCGTCTTTTTCTAATAGAGCTTCGTCTTCCTCTAATAAAGCTTCATCTTTTAATGGTGAGATTTTTGTTTCACCTAAAAGTTTCATCTATGACAGAAATTGAATATATTTGGAACCTAGCGAGGAAATTCTTAGTTCGTTTAAGAATGCTATCTTTGATAGAGGTTAAATAAACATGGAATAATATTTATAAATAGTTAAAATTGTTCAAGCCTTTAAGGTCTTGGCCATAAGGCATGATGCATTCTAACTAGATTATTCTTCATAAAAAGATTGATGTTTTGTAAGGCTTGTCGCAGCTTTTGAGGATCATCCTCCATAGCAGCATTTTCTAACATGTCTCGAAGCCGATAAAGTGACTGTCCAGCCAATTTGTAGGCTCGGGTAAGCTCCATTATCCTTCTCTCTGCTTCATGGAGATCTTTATCTAAACGTATCACCAAATCTTATAGATCGGAGACGTGTTGATATGGATCATACCTGTCGGGATAGAGCTTCAATTGTTGAAGTTTTTCTGCCATTTCAGATGATCCTTCATCTGACTTGGTTGGCGGTTTGGACATTATTTTTCGATATTCAGGCTCGATAGGATTTTTGGAAGAACTCATGACTGTAGAGGTTTTTTCTTTTGGAAGTGGTATTTCTTTGGTTTTTCTCCAGTATATTTATAGGGAAAAGAGCGCAATTTTAGAAGTTGAATCGTGTTTCGATTCTAACTAGTTTTTTTTAAGGAGATGTAATAATGTAACGCCGCCGTTTTCGCCATTTATCGAGAAGTTACTTTTGATCGAACGGCTCTGATTAGTTCGTAGTAAAACGATTTCCGAGGAGTTTTAACTTTTGAATTTTGAATTTACTATTTAGTCCTTGGTGGTTTTTTAATGGGTTTACTGTAACCACCCACTATCTTAAAACTTCCAGAACACGACTCGACTTTCGATACGTTTCTTGACTTCTTCTTTTTTGAGTTTTCGATCATGGCTTGGTTTGGTTCTTCCGAAGAATTTATTGATAGGTTTGAGAGAGAAAACGAGAGGGACGAATCTAATTTCGGTCCCCAAATTATTCCGAGTGAGAATCAGGATATTATGGATACTCGAGATGAGTTTCCTGACAACGATATGTCTGAAAGAGGTCTAGGGGAGAAAACCACCAGTCTTAGGGTTTCATCTTACTCTGAATCTAAAGGAATGTCAGGTCAAAAGATGATTAGTCCATCTAAAGTTAGCCTTTTACCAACCACCCGTTCAAAAAGTAAAACTCAAAAAGTTTTTGAGGAAGAGGTTATAATAGACAAGGATCCTGCTTCTGTATTAACGGAAGAGGATTTAGACAATATTAGAGTTGAGTTCAAAATTCCACAGGAGATAGAGATGCGAATTCCTAGTTCTAACGAATCAGCCTCTTATGAATTTCCAGGGTGGACTGTGGTATATGCTATAACATTGAGGTGTGGATTAAAGTTTCCTTTAGGACCTTTAGTTAAGTCTGTATTAAGATTTTTTGAAGTTGCCCCCTGTCAACTCATGCCTAATTCTTGGCGGATTTTGTTGTCTTTAGAAGCTTTAAGTGTGAAATTCAATCTTTCTTTTGGCCTTCATGAATTTCTTGCTGCCTATTCTTGGCAAGAAAATAAAAAGGATGTAGGTAGGTTTATGTTATCAAAGAAGGATAAGGAAAATTTGATCGCTGGAACCACCTCTAGTGATCATAACTGGCAGAAGAGGTATTTCTTGGTAAGGAAGGAAACTCTTCTAGGAGATGATGAGGTTATCCCTAGTTCTTGGAAAATTCAAGGTATAATCTATTTAAATTCTCTTTTATTTTCATCTAAACGTTTTGTGAATATTTATCTTTCTATGGCAGGGAAATCTCCTAGGATAACTATCACTAAGGAAGCTCAAAGGAATTGTCAATTATTTCTAAAGATAATTCCTCGTCCTGAGAGAGATTGGAAATTTGTCTCCTCAAAATATCTTTTTGAAAGTAAGTTAAGAAAATATTTATGATTTGTATTTTGTTTTTTGTTTCTAACAATTTCTTTTCGATTTTTGACAGAACCTCATATGACCCCAAGAACAATTGTTCTTTTGACTTTTAAGGAGATTGCTGAAAAGAAGAAAGTTCAGAGAAGCTCTAAGGAGAAGAGGACAAAGAGAAAACATGACTCTAGCTTGGGACTTCATAGCGAGTTAGGAACAATTGCTGAGGTTATTGAGACTCTTGAAGTTCCTGAGGACAATGTAGATGATGATTCTACACTTGTGAGGAAGAAGAAACCTAGGTTATCGTCCCCTTCTTTGATAGATGCAAGTGCGGGATTGAACAGGGAGGCCGATGACATCATTCAGGTTCCTGATGATGAAGTGAGAGAAAAGACTGTGAGAAGAGAAGGAAAAGATCCTGTTCATCCAGTTTCACCTCTAAGAGCTTTGCTTGAAAAGAGTTGAGACTATCGGGTGTTGATCTTCCGTCTAATCTTCCGGCAAGGAGTTTTGAGATGTCGATCCCTAACATCCCTCTTTATTCGAGGCCTGCTGAGTTATTTCCTGATTTGCATAAATTGGCTTATCCCATTGGTTTCACCCCTCCTAAATTGAATCTTGAGGATGCTTCTATTTAGAGCATTTATCATGCTTTTCAAGTATTTTCAAAACTCAATTTATTTGTATTTCTATGTTAAATTAAAAGTAACCTTCATCTTCTTCTTTCAGGGTTTGTCAATTCAGCTTTACATTGATAAAGAAATCGAAAAGTTAAGTGAGGAAGTAAGGAGTCTTCGTCTTTCCAGCGGACTCCTACAGGCCGATATTAAAAAATTTTCAGAGGCCGAAGAGCAGGAGAAAAAACTAAGGATAGAGGCCGAAGCGCAATTGGAGAAAATGAAGACTACTGCTGCTGAAGCTTTAAAGAAAGCTGAAGATAAATTCAATGAATTGGACAGAAGGCATATTGCTTTGAAGACTGATTTCACAGATCAGGGCAGACAATTGTCCAACATAATACAGCAGCAGAAAGTTACGGAAGAGCAACTATCAGATTTCAAAGTTAAATTTGAAGAAAATGAAATCAAATTGAAGGATTTGCAGGAAGTTGACTCCAAATTGAAAGATTGCGAAATTGAGTTAAGTGCTTCTATCGAGAAAGCAAATCGGTTATCAGATGAATTGACAGAATCAAAGAAAGATGCCGATTTTTACAAGGGAGAATGTGCTCTTGCTGTTGGAAAGGAAAGAATCAAAGCCTTGGGGAGGTGATGACGCAATATAAGGCCGGTACTTTAAATGAGGAAGAAGTTGATCGAATGATCAAAGAATATGAAGAATTCAAGGTCATCGATGCAATGCAAATTTCTGCCTCTGAAGTCGAAGACGATGTTTAGGCTTATATTTTTAATTTTTGTAATCTTGTATCTTCCCTGTTAGTCTTAAATACGATCTTAACTCTTTTATACTTCTTATTAATTGAGATTTACGACTTTAACTGTCTGCTTAAAATTTTAACTATGATGCAAAGAAAATTATGCTTAAATAAAGAGTTAAATGTACATGACCTTTTGGGAAATTAGATGACATCAATCTTCTTTTCTTTGATTGTCGTCCAAACTTTGACATTTTATCCAATATGCTAATAGATCCTGCAATAATCAAGTATAGAACGATGGGGGTGATGTAATGCGGTCTGTCAGGCACTTATATATGCTGAGCATATATATGTATATATTCAACTCAATTGAGAAAATATATACATTTCAATGATTATATATATATATATATATATATATATACATATATATATATTTTAGGAAAGATATAACCTGAGATGTTTCGCATTCCAGCTGTTGCTAAGTATCTTCCCTTCTCTGGTTTGCAATCTGTAAGCACCATTGTCGACGATATCTATGATTCTGTAAGGTCCTTCCCATGTGGCCCCCAGTTTTCTGGAATTCAACTGTTTTGTATTCTGGAAAACTTTTCTTAAAACCCAGTCACCAATATTGAAAGCTCTTGAGTTGACTGTTTTTGTTGTAATATTTTGTGATCCGATGCTTGTAAGCTGCTATTCTAACAGATGAAAGATTTCGTCGTTCCTCAAGCATATCTAATTCTTCGGTGAGAACGATGTTATTCTCCTCATCTTTTTTCCATTCAAATCGTGCTGTTGGAAGGCCAACTTCAAATGGTAGCACTGCTTCAGTTCCATAAGTTAAAGAAAATGGAGTTTCACCTGTTGAAGTTCTCACTGTTGTTCGATATGACCACAGAACTCATGGGAGTTCTTCTGCCCAGGCTCCCTTTGCGTTTTCCAGTCTCTTCTTCAAAGTATTGACTATCGTCTTGTTTGTAGCTTCCGCTTGGCCATGCTTCCACCCATTTTGTGAAGTAATCTGTTAAAATTAATAAGAACACTCTTTGTCCCGATGCTGGAGGAAGCTTTCCGACGATATCCATTCCCCATCTCATGAAAGGCCATGCCGATGAAATTGGGACCAGCTCCGTTGGTGGTTGATGTGGGATTTGCGAAAATCTTTGACATTTATCACATTTAGCCACATATTCTGCTGCATCGCCGCGGAGCATAGGCCAATAATAACCAGTTTGCATGATTTTACTGGCTAAGCTTCGGCCACCTGAATGGTTTCTGCATACACCTTCATGTAATTCTGTTAAGGCATACTGTGCTTCTTCTTGAGATAAACACCGTAGTAAAACTCCTTGGTATGATCTTTTGTAAAGAATGCCATTAACTATTGTGTAACGTGATGCTTTTCGTTGTAGTGCTCTGGCCTCATTCTTATCTTGTGGTGACACATTATCCTGCAGATATTGTATGAATGGTGTTCTCCAATCATTATTGTCTTCAGTGATAGCAAATGACTGCTCTATCATGGAATTTTTGTTTATTGCAGGTGACTCTAAATAGATCAGTGGGATATTTTGAGTCGTTTGCATCGAGATTGATGATCCTAAGTTCGCCAATGCATCCGCTTGCTGATTTTCTTCTCTTGGAACTTGATTAATTTGGAATTCTTTGAATTCAAGTTGCAATTGTTGTACTAATTCCAGATAATCGTTCATTCTCTCATCTTTTGCTTGATATTCTCCATTCAATTGGTTCACGATCAATTGGGAATCCGAAGTTACGTGGATACGTTGAACTTTTGCTTCTTTCGCTAATTTCAATCCCTCAATCAGAGCTTTATATTCTGCTTCATTGTTTGTGGCGTGAAATCCACAATGTCCAGCTTAAAGGAATTGATCCCCTTGAGGTGAGATTAAAATGATACCTAAGCCACTTCCCTTTGCATTACTCGAACCATCAACAAATAATTGCCAAATAGCTTCATCATCTTCTTTGTTTTGACTCAATTCTTTGTGAGCATTATCCATCACTCCTAGACTGAATTAGCAATGAAGTCTGCCAGAATTTGAGCTTTGATTGCTGTTCGAGGTTGATACACGATATCATGTTCGGTCAACTCAATTGCCCACTTTGTTAATCGTCCGGACAATTCTGGTTTATGGAGTATCGTTTTGATTGGGAAGCTCGTTACCACCATGATAGGATGACTTTGAAAATAAGGACGAAGCTTCCTTGCTGCAGTGATAAGTGCTAAAACAAGCTTTTCCATTAAAGGATACCTTGTTTCAGCATCTAGCAAACTTCGACTAACATAATATACAGGATGCTGCCGGTTGTTCTCTTCTCTTAGCAGTACTGCACTAATTGCAAATTCAGAAACTGCTAAATAAAGATAGAGTATCTCCCCAGTTTTTGGCTTCGCAAGAATTGGAGGATTGGTCAGATATCCTTTCAATTTCTTTAATGCCGTCTCGCATTCATCTGTCCATTTGAAGCTAGCTGATTTCTTCAAAGCCGTGAACAGATGATGACATCTTTCAGATGATTTGGAGATGAATCTGTTTAGTGCTGCAAACTTTCCCGCCAGCCGTTGTACGTCTGGATTTGTGGGAGAAGGAATATCAAGTATCGCCTGGATTTGATCAGGATCTGCTTCAATACCTCTTTGTGTAACAATGAATCCCAAGAATTTTCCTGCTTTGACCCCGAAAACGCACTTGAGAGGATTTAACTTCATCTGATGAACATCAAGAATTTCAAATGCTTGTTTGAGGTGTTCAACATGATCTTCGCCCTTCAGAGTCTTTACTAACATATCATCGATGTATACCTCCATCGTTTTTCCAAGTAGACTTGCGAACATACAATTGACCAGCCGTTGATATGTCGCTCCTGCGTTTTTCAATCCAAATGGCATTACTTTATAACAATACGTACCACGTTCGGTTATGAATGCAGTTTTCTCTTGATCTCCTGGATGCATCAAGATTTGATTATATCCGGAGAATGCATCCATAAAGCTGAGTAGTTCATGCCCTGCTGTTGCATCCACAAGTACATCGATATGAGGAAGTGGGAAAGAATCTTTTGGACAAGCTTTATTCAGATCTGTGAAGTCGATACAGACTCTCCACTTTCCATTCTTCTTTTTTACCACAACCACATTTGCTAGCAAGTCTGGGTATTGAACTTCTCGAACGAATCCAATATCTAGCAGCTTTTGAACTTCCTCATTGATGACTTTGTTTCTTTCTGGAGCGAACCTTCGTCTCTTGTGCCTCACTGGAGGGAAGTTATCATCGACTTGCAACCGATGAGTGATGATATTCGGATAAATTCCAATCATATCTGCATGCGACCAAGCGAAAGTATGCTTATGATTTTGCAGGAATCGGATCAAATTTTCTCGAAGTTGATGATCCAGGTTGGCTCCAATCTGAACCTTCTGATATGGATAATCAGGATGAATGATGATTTCTTCTATCTCCTTATTAGCCGGTTCTTCTTGATTGCTTAGAATCGGCCCTTGCTGTAATTGCTATAAAGCTTTGATTTTTTCCTTTCAATGCTTGTTCCTAGCAACTTCTTGCTTGACATTGATCCCCATATATTTCTTGTATTCCATCTCTTGTTGGGAATCGTATCACTTGATGATAAGTTGATGGCACAGCCCTCATTGCATGAATCCAAGGTCGTCCAAGTATCGCATTATTTGGAGATTGACAATCTAATATATTAAATCGAACCTGGAGATTTATTCCTTTGGCATATACTTGCAATGGAATAGAGCCGATGGTGTATTGCTGTTCTCCGCTGAAGCCGATGAGTGGTATATGACCTCTGATTATATCGGCTTATGAAAGTCCCATTGCTTGGAGTGTGGACATGAATAGTAAATTTGCTGAACTGCCATCATCAATCATGATTCTTTTAACTTCGCAATTGGCAATTTGCAAAGTTATTACCAGGGCATCATCATGTGGATTGAGTAGCTTCGTCATCTCATCGTCTGTGAAGCTGATAACTTGTCTCGTGAATTGTACCATCGGCTTATCATTCCATACCTTAGAATTTTTTGTTTGTTTGACATGTTTCTTTGCTGATGAATGTGTAATTTCGCTAATCTCCGATCCACCAAATATTACGTTAATCGTCTTCTCTGGAGGAGGTGGCTTATGTTCATCTTCTCATCTTTCAGCTTGGGACATCGTCGCTTTTCCTCTTTCGGATAGTAAATCCCGAAGATAACCTTTCTTTAGCAATTGGATTACTTCTTTTTTGAGGGTGAAACAGTCATCTGTTGTATGCCCATAATCGTTATGAAACTCACACCATTTGGAAGTATCCCGTTGATCTAGCGGTTTATATAATTTGTCGGGCCATCCAACAATATCTCCCATTTTCTTCAGCACTGATAAGATTTCATTTGGTGGAATTACCAAATTGTATTCAGGAGATCGAGGTTTCTTCTTCAAATCGATCGGTTAGGATCTTTGCGAGGATATCGCGGAGCTTCTGAACTTGTTTACTTTTGCTTAGATTTCTTCGGCTGCTTTGTTAGTCGCTCTGAAAGCGTTCCTTCATCTTCCTCCCATTTAATTTGAACACTTGCTCTTGCCTGAACTTCTTGAAAAGACTTACATGGATAACGGGTAAGCTTTCCGTATAATTTGCTTCCAGGAAGAAGAGCCATGCGAAATGCATTGATCGCAATTTCATCTAAACATCCTGGAATCTCCAGTTTTTCTTTATTGAATCTCGTCAAGAATGACCGTAGAGATTCTCCTTGCTTTTGTCGCAGTCGATATAGATCATCTTATGTTGGAATTATTTTCCTACTGCTTGCAAATTGTTCAACAAATGCATCGGCCAATTGTGCGAATGAAGCGATTTGCCCTTCTAGAAGATTAAGATCCCACTTCAAAGGAGGTCCCACCAAGGTTGAACTAAATCCTCGGCACATGCATGCTTCATGCTTGTTGAATGGGTATGATACCAGAGTCAATCGTTGACTATACTGATCCACATGATCTTTTGGATCAGTGATACCATCATAAGGTTTAATATGTGGTATGATGAATTTCTTTGGGAGCTCTTTCATGGCAATGGCATGAACAAATGGAGATTTGAGGAAAGTATGATTTTTCTTTATAGGTGGTGGCATGCCTAGTATTCTGAAAAAGGCTGACTCCATTTCTTCTAGTCTTTTGTCGACGCTTCGCTGCGTTGCAATCTCTGGCAATGTTGTAGTTATGTTTGACCACGCACCAATTGTTGGGATAGCCGAAGATGACGTTGGTATAGGAAACAGTGGTGCCATGGATTGTGCCGTTGGCCTCAGAAACTGAGTTGATGTTGATGCCAATGATGATTCTGTCTGATGCACAAATCCTAGCAAGGGAATACTTGCGTTGGGAATTTGCGTTGTTTGTCCATCATTGAGTCGAACAGAAGTACTTGGGACAGTACTTGGAGGGACAGTTATGGTTATGTGTGGACTTGAAGGTTGATTCATAAGATCAAGTAGCTTTTGATTTTCTCTTCGAACAATCAAGTTTTCTTGCTCCAACTGTTGGACCCTTCTTTCATGTTCGTCGAAGCGTTGAATCAAAGCTTTCATCTTCTCGCTTACAACATCATCTCGTGAATCTTCTGAGTTTGCCATTGTGATAAAACAATTGCCCCCCTTCCTGGCGCGCCAAATTGTTGATGTAAATTATCAACAATCGAATTGTGGAGAATGAGTGGGCAAATATAAGACAAAACAGAGAGATTTTACGTGGTTCGGCTTCGAGCCTAGATCCACGGTGCAGAATGATATGGTATTTTATTTATCACTTGTGAATACAGTGCGAGTAAGAAATCCGAATCCCCCCTCCTCCTCTTCCACCCTCCTAATGAACTCCTTTTATGCTTTTCTTGAGCAGTTACCAGCAGTTGTGGCAGTTAGAGAAGTTCATAGCAGTTTGGAGGAGTTTACGGCAGTTTGGAGGAGTTTGTAGTAGTTTGCAGCAGTTTCGGCTGTTACCATTTAACGAGGAACTGCCTTATCTTTGGCTTCATCCCGTAGTTATTGGTTCGGCCTTATTTGCATCGGCTTCGTATTGCCTTGAAAAGACCAAGTCCTTTTTGGACTGTGATTTCTGGTCTGTTTTACGTTGTTGGGCTTCAGGGCCCTAGCCTCTGTTGGGCTTTTATGTTGTTTGGGTTGAACATGACCCATATAATTTGTTGAGGTTGACTTTGACCCCTACAGCGCCATGCTCAGATGATAATTCTATTCAACTGAGATGATTACCTCGGTCTGAGAATAACTTCTCATTTCCAAGATAATCCTTGACTTTGTTATGGACTTTGGTATCATACTCTGGTTGGCTTTCAAATATGAATGCCTTCATTGTGTTTGCGTTTTCCACGTGTCATGTTCGGATTGGACATTGGTATGCGGTGTCATCATTATCCCAAAATATTTTCATGCGTCAATAGACTCTTCTTAAATTTCTCTCCATCCCTGTATTACATTGATGCATTAGATATTTGTTTATTATGTGAATCTAATTACATAATATAATCACAACATTAAAGGTTCATAGGGCAATGAGAGAGTTTCTCCGGAAGCATGGAAAATTTGTGTTTTATAGAGTTTAACATAAGTTCAATTTATTTAAGTCATGGACATTGGTAGACAGTTTGACCCAACAATATATGGCCACAGCCGCATCCTGTCTTTGTATTAATTGTAGTGTAATATGCACCCACATGAACGGGAATAGCACGACAACACAAGTAAATACTGACAACATCAAAATTATACACTTTTAAAGCCTGTAAGAGCAACCTGTAACCTGAAAATGTTTGCAAGTCTAGGTTAATAAAAGAATGTAATCATTGGATATAATCTTATGTACTGGAAGAATATGATGAGTTTGAAATACAAATTGCACAGTATGAGAACCAGTAACTGGTGACTAACATACAATACAATACAACACATACACAATATTACATTATTTCTAAACTTCCCCTATATATTGCATCGATCATATCCAGAGAACCAAGACGAAGGTTCGGTCAGTTTAGAAAAATCCCCATCTTCGCCGTTATAAACATGTTCCAACTCCTTCCATTGTTGGTCTTCTGTACTAATGGGCTTCTGTGCATCAAACGTGCCCATATCAGAATCATTGCAAGGTCGTGTTGCTTCTTTAGGTAGACGAGACTCAGCTAGTAGTCCATTTAGGGTACTAATTTCATGCTCATGCTTTCTTTTCAACTTTTCAATTTTTTTGTAAGCCTTCTCAGTCTCTTCCTTTGATTCCAAGGCTTGTGTCTGCGGAAAGTTTCAAGTTAAAAGATTAACAATGCCAGATAATGAATCAAGTACATAAGAGTAGAACAAACATATCCATTTTCTCAATTCCAGCTACTGTGGAGAAATATTTTGACATACACGAGAGCACTGCTGGAAAGATAAAATTTTGAAGCGTTTTTGAAATCCCTAGAAGCATCCGAGATTCAAGTATTTAATGATTTAAATTGAAGCCTAACTTTATATATGCAATTGTATTCAAGTAATTCATGAAACTCCAACAAGACATTCCTATGTGGTTTTGAGACGGGGAGATAATTTTAGTTTTCAGATTACGTCAATGAGAAATGATAATGAAGAAGTTAATGAATTCGATCCATGGAGAGAGAAGGATTTATTTTACAAAAAATGTATCTGACAATGCACAAGGGAAGGGGACGAAAAGAAAATAAAGAGCGATCAACCAATCAGTAATATAACTGGTTACTCTGTAATATATGAACACAAAATTATAGGACAACTGGACAAGGAGCATCCAGCATGTGAGCAGGTAATAGTTTAAGCATAAACATAAAAGTACGATATATTGGAGACAATTTCTACCTAAGGGCTTTTCCAACATTTTTGGGTTCCTTTTTGAAGTTTATTCCATTATTTCATGAAAAGGTTTCTGACTTGTGTTCACCTGTGGTTTTTGAAGCGTTTGACTTCCTTTCTTCTAAATTGCTTCAATTATTTACCTCTAGCTCTATTAAGCAGTGGCACATTGTCAAATAATTCCAAGCTTCTTCTCTTACTGTTAACCACCATAATTAGATAGAGCTGGCCCCAACCAGGTAAAATCACATAAGACATAAAACTCAACTATAATAGCCCATATCTTTACAACGTAAACATGTCATTTACTTTTAAGCTTTGTTAGCTCAAGCCAATGTAAGTCACCATCTAAGGATCTGATAACTTTAAATAACATGTCAGTACTTTCGCCCACCAAAAACCAATTTGAAGATAATGTAGTGATTACATGGTTGGACACAAACACAGCTCGAAATTTGACCATGTTATCCATATATTACAGTTTAGACAAATAATCTTAGAATACAAGTTTCATAAAATTGCAGCTAAAAATATTTAACTGAAAGCAAAAATATCCATGTCTTAGACTCTTAGAAAATACAATTGTAAAGTTGAACAGGCTAGCCTGCCCTAACCTCACTTTGCAAAATTCTTACACTTCTTTTCAAGGGTCAAGTTACCAGGTCAAAGCAGTGACAAAATTGGAAGAAAAAACCCATCATAAAATCACTTTAAATACCATCATAAAATCACTTTAAGAAAAATATCAGTGGAAAATTTTCAAATAGCAAATGTAAAATTCGAAAAGAAAACACCAGCTAAAGGCAGCTGACACCCTCCTTGGCATCATCACAAATTATAAAGCTCTAACATGGTTCAAGGTGCAAAACAACCACTAAATAACCAAAACAAAGTGCCAAAGACCACAAAAATATCACTAAATAACCAGAATTTTGAGCCACAAGTATGAGAGAACAACAATCCATATTGGAATAAAAGGAAACCATGCAAATTAATAATCAATTTTTCAACTCACCTGGGCCACATTTACAGCCTCTTCTGCTTCTTTAAGGCGAACGAGTAATTCCCCTGCAGCCTGCACAGCTTCAGCAGTATCCCTCAATTGAGCCTGAAGTGCTTTGTTTTCATCCCTAAAGTAACGCCTCACTTTTTCTCTGTCCACTTTCAGTGCTGAAATTTCTGCAGCAAGGGTATTTATGAATCTAGATTCAGCACCTCTGACTCCAGCTCTAGCAGCTGCTTTCTTAACATCATCAATTCCTTCCTGCATCTCCCTATGCCTTGCAAGCAACTGAATATGTTTTTCCTCCAAATCTGCATACTGTTCAAGCATCCGGGCATGTCCCCGCATAGCCATCCTCATTGCCTCTTGCAACTCTTCTGCACATTTCTTCTCAGTCTCCAATTCTTGCTTTTGCTTTTCAGCTAGCGACCGACTAGCTTCAAGATCAAGTCTTAATTCCTCAACAAGAGATATCCACTTACTTTCTGCTTCAGTCCAACGAATTCTCTCCTGTTCAAGTGTCCCTTCAGCACTCTCATTAGTTGACTCGGGGATTTTACCAAGGGATGGAGCCAAAGTCACCCCACATGAGTAGGTCAGATGCAAAATTGAATTACGATTTCGAGTGGATGAGGATGAGTTTATATAAAACTCTAGCTGGTTTCTCAAATCTTGTATCTCTTCCGACAATACCTCCCTCTCACCCAATTCATAGAAATTCCGATAACGTTCTAACTCATTTTGAGCTCTTTCCAACTCAACTTTCGTCCGCAGAATTTCAGGGTGATTCTCATATTTATCCTTCAGAAGCTGTAAAGATTAGCTCAACTACATGTAAATCTGTAAGAAGGAAGCTTTAAACAAATCAAAAAATAAAGATAAAATACCTTATGTTCATGTGTGAGTGACACTAATTCTTCCTCCATGAATTCCTCAGTGGGTAAAATACCATCCATAAGACTCTCCAGGCGAAGAATTTTATCTTCCCTTGTCTGCCCTATTAAGGCATTGCACTCCCTTTCGTGCTTGTACAGTTGCACCTGCCAGTGATGCCAGAGATATTTCAGTAAAACACTGGAAGTAAAAACAGGTATAATTAACATATGGTATGCTAGTCATTAAAATACCAAACGATTAAGCTGCACTATCTCAGCAGTTTGTTTAGCACAAAACTCTTCAAGTGCCATTTCTCTTCTGATGGCCCCTGCCAGAACTTTCTCCACTGCCTGTGAGATGGAAAAAAAAATGTCAGGCGTCTTCTAAAATAGATCATTAATAACTGAACCAATGGAAATTTTGAAAATCCTGCTAAATGCAATAAACTTACTTTGGGAACTTGATTCTTGAATTTTCCAACAGACTCTGGACCATCAACAGGTACTAGCTGCTGGTCTGAGCTATCATTGACCCCTTTCTCCTCAAGCGTTGTTTTGCTCTTGCAATTGCTACAAAGGACTACTAATATATCTTCTTTCGTTTGCACATCATCTTCAGGAAGAGTTTGCACGCCCACATTAACTTTGTCAACAAGGAAAATCGGCTTAGTTTCTGTGGGTTTAAAGGAAAACCTAAACGATGATGGCTTCAATACCAAACTCTGTTGATGGTTATCAATGATTTCGAGGCCACGATGGAGGCTAGCTGCCAAATTGTCGGTTGGTGTAAAATGCTTATTTTCTTGAGCAGAAAGTGCAACACTTGGCTTGCCTTTCAAGGATTTTACAGACGATAATTGTAAATTCTCTGGATCTAAAATTGTATCATCCTTGAGATCCTTTTGTGATGCAGTTAATGCCCATGAAGTCCTCAAACTTTTCCTGCTGTCACTTAGTCTGGGGGAGATACTCAGAGTCGGAGATTTAAGAACTGGTGATACATCAGATGGAACTACACTGAGAGAAGGCGGAGAAACACAATTCACTGAATCATGATGCGAGTCACTAACTACATTTTCTGTAATCCCAGCAGAAATTTCACTTTGAGGATCAGAAACTTGGCAAGAGGAGACACTCCCAGCAATTTTGGTTGGTGATTCATCTTCATCCTTGGACAATCTGGCTTCAGCAAAACTCATAACCTTGTTCTCTTCAGTGGATCGTCCAGAGCATTGACCACCAAGTATGTCAACAGATAAGTGCACTGAATTTTCTTTTCCTTCCCCTGTCACATTTTGATGTACAAGATCATCAGTATTGTATGAACACAGGCTTCCTCTAATAGGTTTGTCATAATCAATCAACAATGTGTTGTGATCTTTACTATCTGATTGCACATGTGCTTGAATGCAGAGTTTCTCCACAGCTTCCTCATCAATTTCCATTTCAACATCGTCATCATCGTCAATACAAGGTAACATCATTGGACGGTTCAAACTAAGCTTTAACAAATTTAAACTTCTGCGAGCCCACTCTGTTGAGTATCCTCGCTTTGATTCTGTGGGATGGTTGTTCCCATTTTCCTTCATTCGATTTAATTCTTCCTGTTAAACTCATCCCATTAATCAAATTGCATTTTTAATAGAGAAACCAGTAAAATACAACAAGATTGAATTTCAAACAATATGATTATACTTTTAGCTGTCTGATCACTTCACGCAAATATTTCACATCTTCCTGCATCACTTCATTAACAATTGCCTTGTTCTTGATTGCTTTTGCACGCTGTGCAAACCTCAGTGTACTGAAAGTCTCACTCTTACAGCTGCATAATTAAGTCATGTGAACTTCTGGTTTATTTAAACAGGAAACAACTTTTGTCAAGGATGCAGTACCTTTGTGCTGGAGAGATGGCACAGACCATCGCTAGTTTTGCATTGCCACCAAGAGATTCCTGCAGTAAAAAAGTCAATCTGGAATCTCTATATGGAATGTGTCGTTGCTTTCCCGTTTGAGAAACTTCAGCTAGAATATTTATTAAGTTCCTGCAATTCCAATAATTAGAACACAGTAGTATAGGATGTTATAACTCATGATGCATTCCCATGTGGGCATACGCCGAAAAGAGTTCTACAACTGAGAATCAACAAAAACATCTTCCTCCAATGATAAAAAAGAACATGTCATAATATTTACAAAATTATTGAGGTCCATATTTTCATGGACAACCAAAACATCATTTCACTCCCCTATTTTTGTTTCTCTCCCAAATTTTTGCTCTTAGTCTTACTGTGAAAGTATACAAGATGGATCATTGAACCTGATATTTGAATTTGTAATTTAAGTGATTCTTTTATCTTTGTAATGTCACATTTCTGGGTCCAGGACTTACAACTACTACTTTACAGTTTCTCCCTCTACTAGTAGTATAAAATTAGTGGTGTCCCGGACAAATGCTGTATCAAACAAAGAGCATAACTAATATATTTTCACAGCCATAAAGATGCTGGAGTTCTCTCAATTCCTCAGCATGATAAGTCAATTTAGGAAACAATGAAATCTAAACTTTAACAGTGATTCCAATCATCCGCTAATAACACATTAGCTTGCGCTTTGTCATATATATGTACATATGCATAAGTGTATCTAGAATATGAAAGGAGTTTAGATCTCTCATCAATGCATTTCTAAAGAGGTTTGGTTCAAAATAAATGACATAACATAAGATCTCAAAGAAAGGCCTTGTTGTATTTTATTTTCACCTATACCTTTACAGTAAACACGAATGTTCATGAAATTAAGAATTGTATTCTAAACCGTACCCAAGCTGTGATAGTGACCGGTTAATGTTCCCTGCTTCTTTCAACCGTTCCCCTGCGGCACCAGTTAGCTTTTGTCGCTCTGATCCCGCCAAATCAACAAGATTTATTCTACTAGTTTTCAAGCTGCTTATGCCATCTGCAACACTCTGAAATAGCAACTTCAGAATCTCTTCAACATAAAAGTTGACTAAAGCTAGAGCCATTTACTATTATCACTTATCAGTAGCTATAGAAACAACTTGATTACATTCTAAGCTTAATGCTTCATGAAACCAACTCATGACCAAATTTAAGATACCAAATTCTTTAGCTAAGTGGAGTCGGCAGTTTTGATGTCACAAATAAATATTCTAATGTAGTCTACATAACCTAAACACGTATGATCTCTTCAATGGATCAAGAAAATACACATTATCAGCTAGGACATAGGAAAATAGTACCTTGCATCGAGACTCAACAGCACAAGTAAAAACACTATGTGAGCGGGAACTCTCTGCATTTATACTAGTTGAGCCAGTCCTCCTATTAGACAATCCCTGCATGAAAAGTTGTTGCTTGTAATTACACTGCTTGAAACATTATCAAATCCAGACAGAATTAAATTGAAATCTAAGATTAAGTGATACAAGCTGAAAATGATTAATTGTACCAGATCAACACTCCATGTTCCTGCGTGTAACAAAAAGTTTACAACTCAATCAAAAAGAACTTCAAAATTTCTTGACAAATAAATTTTGCTACAGTCATCCTTCATTTTCTTCATAAAAGTTAAACAACTCTCGTGCACAATAATTGAACTTGTGACCTCTAGGTTGCACCACTACAATTCTACCACTAAGCCACACGTTCGCTGTCTAATCCTATATAGGAAATACTTTGATCCAAAACATCTTTGACCATACTTTTCAGATTTTAACTTCCCCAACACATACTTTCAGTAAATTGTTCCATTTATAAGTTTTGAAAGCGAGCCTAAGGAAATGACAATGATACGCCATTACAATATGTTTAAACCTAAAAAACAACTTCTCCGTAATGCGGTAATAATTTGCATACGTTTACCCCAGACCTCACAGTGTCAGGACCTCACTAGCTTTCTAATTAATAAAATGAGGGTAAGACTACGTACATCTGTCTCGCAAATGCAATGCACTTGCTTATTTATGTATGTGCTTGCCAAGCCAAACAAGGCCTAGATCATCATTGGGGAAGTTTACCAGAATAACGTCCACACTATATATGCAATGTAGTTAACTGTGTCAACATGATCAAGTGTATTTTTATGGCTTAGTCCTATGACTGAACTGAAAAAGGCTATTACTTGTTTTCTCCAACATATTATTGTCCACCCTCCCCTTCTAGAAAACCAAAACACAAAATGTGATCACATTATGTTACTAAAAAGTAAAAACATAAATAACAACAAAGCAAACCTTTATCAGAAGCTGAGTGACATCTTTTGTTGTGCACACATATTCCTCTGTTAGATTTTCAACATATACGCCTGATTTGACATCTTCTCTTATCTAATAAAGAGCCCATTGAAAAAATAAAGTAAACCCGGGTTTATAAAGAGATCATGACAGACAATATCAATTACATGCAGAGAAGCAATTATGCAAAAGCAAATTCTTCTTCTACCTGGAGGTTTTGTTGACTTGGATCCAACAAATCTGTTATTTGTTCATTATATATCTGCAACAGTAAAACATTAAGTCACATGCTTTAACATTAGTATCTCAATAAAGAAATTTCTTCAGAGGGAGTTCTTTCCAGCAGTCCAGCTACTTAACCTCAAGAAAGGAACAACGACATTGATAATTGAGTTGCTTGCCACCATGCTTAATTTGCTCCTGTGATTGAAACATAATGGCATTAATCATAAAATCCACTCTTATGGCATCTTTGATAAAATAAGAATGAGTTTTAAAATGAAATCGCAAACAGAATTGAGTGCCACCTCATTTATGCGAGCAAAGAGCCGCTGAAAGACACGTGGTGTCAATCCTTGTTGATCACTTCCCAAGTTTTTTTCTAACAAAGCATTGGTTGGGCCCCACATAGTATAAGTCTTTCCACTCCCAGTCTAACAAAAACAAATGTCAGAAATATATGAGACATTAAGAGCATCATTATCTATGAGAGGAAACAAGTGAAAGCAACCAGAAGAAAATGTAAGACACCTGTCCATAAGCAAAGACGGAACTGTTAAATCCAGCCAGACAGTTTTCAACAAGAGGTGCTCCTACAAGCTGGAAAATATCTTGCTGCAAAACCAAAAGTACTAAAAAATTATATATATCCTAGCAATGAACTGGTGATGAACTAGCAAGTAGCAATCATGCCTGTGTTGCATCAATGTCTGCAACTGAGTCAAATGTAAAGGTTTGTCCATTGATTGACAAAGAGTCACTAGAAATTCTTTTCGCTATAGTTTCTCCTTCTTCCTCATCCTTTGGTGGCCTAACCCGCATTATCACCTGATAATTGTAGCATTATAAGAAAATTTCACATAAATTTAAACTAACTTCCAAAAATCAAAAGATAATGAATGAATTTGGTTTGAATAATTTCAATTTTCTCTTTCTGGAGAAAATTAGTTCAGTCTTCCAACATCTATTCCTTCAGAAAATTCTTGTCTGTCCCTCCCCCCTCTTCTAGTCTTCTCTTTAAATGGTGAAACAATTACCAAAGGAAAAAAGTGAAAAAGAAAGGCATGCTGTGCTTTCAGTTTTTCCAGAAATCAATCTCGTGAAGGAAAAAATTCACACACCAAGCCCTCACTTTAAGGACAAATAGAATTGGAGAATAGGCAAACAAAAGACCCCTAAACAGATAGTTTTAGGGAAGTATGAAACTGTCCTTTTGGTCTGTAATTTCCTTTACAGCCAAAGATAAGTGGCCATAACTTTTAAAATCTTGGCCTCCCAAAATCATTTTAGCTACCCAATTAAAAATTAATGTAGGATACAATTCAAATAATTGTTTCTACACTTCTTTTTCCTGCATCCCAGTAACCAGACAGATTCTGAACAGAATTGAAACCATAAGGGCGGAAGTAAGTATGAGAATTAAGCACCATAGAGAATCACGATAAATTTTACTTCAGGGAAATGAAGCTTTCCTTCCCGAACTAACAACAGCTGATACAAAAGTCAAGCTCCCAAATTCTCGGGAATAAAGCAGAAACTCTGAAGGCAAATGCAGGCCAGGAATAATATTTATGAAAAGGAACACAAAATACAAGTTTCGCTTCAATCTTGTCGAGAGTGCCTTTTCTTCATAACATAATTAGACAGGACACCAGAAAATTCAGTCATTTCCCTCTCTTTGTTCTACTTTCTGGCTAACTTTAAAAAAAAAAAAAAGAGATACCTTAACCCCAGAATCCGAGGAACCAATGATGACATTCTCAGGAATTGTGTCCACGCTGAGCTTGCGCTTGAGAGGGTTGGAAGGCGGCGGACGAGGGGGAAGCGGACTCTTCATTTTGACAGCCGCAGGCGACGGCTTCTGATCGGAATCTAAGGAAGCCTGATCTGGCGGTGGATTGTTCTCTTTGAATGCCTTTTGCTTCCGCAATGACTTCGATTTGAGCAAGATAGGGTTTGGGGACGACGATGACGATGTCGGTGTTGTATCAGCTTCTCTCAAGATCGTGTTTCTTGCCTTCATTGTTAGATCTAAAGTGGAAACCCTATAGAGAAGAGCGAGAAAGGGAGGGGTTAGGGCAAGGTAGCGAGAGAGAAGCAGATGGAGAGAGAAATGTTGACGTTAGGAGGTGAGTGGGAGTTGGGAATTTGAATTTTGGGAGTCAATCACGTCCCATGCATCTTTTTGTTATGTTGTTTTTTTGTTTTGGAACTTTTTGAATTTGTAGTGGATGTGGAGGGTGGGAGTTTCGAATCACGTGCCGTTGATCATATAAGGAACGACTCACAATTATGCAAAAAAATATCATATGTGATGACGTCAAAAATAGGCCCAACCCTACTAGACGAATTAGTTAGTCAGACGAAGTTCTTCCTTCCTGATCGGTTGCCTTCCTTTTTGCACAATAAGCAAACGTAAGCTTCTGTAGGGCCCCGAGGGTGTGCTCGGGGGACCTCTCCGACGTTCAAGTCAGTACGGTACTAAACTTGGGAGGATGACTCATTATTCGGAGCTCTGTCTCTTGCTCAGTAAGTAAATTCGAGTGCAGGAGTTAGGATCTTTACCTGAGGGCAGAGGTTCCCTTTTATATGAGCTTGAAGTGTTTGAGCTGTAGTAGAAGTCAGACTCTCTCTCATTGGTTTTCCAGAGGGTTTCTCGAAGGGTAAATTCCATCTGTATTACTCTCCCAAAGGGAGTTGGACTCTTTTGAGGGTTGGTGTCCTATTGGGACTCTTCATTGTATGACTTGGTATATACCTACTTCGGTCATGTAGGGATATTACCAAGGCAACACTTCAGCGTGATAGAAGCAAGGTCAGATTCATTGACTTCAGTATATAATTTTTAGAGGAACCGAAGTGGGTACTTCAGTTATGGCCGAAGTGTACCTTTCGGCTCTCCCTTCATCAGGGCCCAGTTGACACTTCAGTTGTCACGTGTCCTAGTTTTATTGGTGGGGTAATTTTGGTATTATCAATATGTTCTTTCATGTTGTACATAACCTAAATGTGTAATCATTGGAGGAGCTAAATAATGATGATATTAGTTGAAGCCTTTAATTTCCTACACCAACTTACTATCTCTAAACCCCCCAAAGGCCGGTTTTGTAGAACGGTTAGATTAATTTTTAATGTTAACGGAAAAGTTATGAAAAAAGTTAAGTTTAAAGTTGTATAATATGTTATGGGATGTTTGACAAACTAAAAACTGAGTCTAGCGCAAAAGTTCTAGAGTAAAATATTATTTTAAATTTTATGATATTTAATAATTTTTTTAAAAAAATTAGTCTAATAAGTATAATTTATTATTAAAATTAATTTTATCAGTAATTATAAAATTAAAAAAAAATGCTTAACCTTCTCGTAATTTTTATAAAATGTAAAATGATTTTTTAAAATAATAATTGTTATAGAGGTAGGCCCACGTTATTTAAAAAAAAAAAAAAAAACATTAACAATGATAATTACAAGTGGGCCCCTGTCAATTTTATTTATAAAAAAAAAAGACAAACACCGTAAACCCAAAAAAAAAAAAGATCAACCTTATTTACACCCCAAGATTTACTACAAACACCACACTCTAAATAAATCCCAGTGAAAAACATAACAATTATGAGTACACCATTAGAAAAAAACACAACCTACACCCCCTAGAACCCTAATTTTTATTGCATCTAAGATCATGATTTTCAATGCATTTAGGATCATGGAGGTGGTGGCAATAGAGATGGTGGCAGAGATGGTGGTGATACGGACTCGATTAGCCAACGAATACGGGACTAAGGCAGGCGAGAACTCTGAAATTTGGAACAAAAGAGGGGAATGCTAGAGAGAGAATATGTGGGGACAAAAGAGGCTTATCGTTGGATTGAATCAAGCCAATCAGACAATTCACAATTGGTATAGCACGTTCGTTCGGTACGCAATGTACAAGAAGTCCCCCGGGTATGTAAACCTATATATATATAAACTACATGCCCTTTTTCACTCATTCCACACCTAAATTTTTACAAACCCAAAAAATACTAGTAGCTACGACGAATCCCAAGCAAATCAACTCAATTGTCCGACCCAAGGCCACCACGGTGACCTCCCAGATAGTCTTCATTTCTGAATGAGAGAGAAGCGGACAGGTAATGTGTGTTTTTCTCTCCTCCTCTCTCTACTCACGGGTGTATTTGGAACACCTAATCACAGCCATTATTGATGAAATGGTAGTGTCGATCATTACTAAGGGATTGCCAAAGACATTCAACAGCGTGAGTAGCATCGCCGGAGGCGTGTGAAGAAAGTTGGGTGAGTTCTCTCTCTATTCTCCCTCTCTAGACTGTACGAATATCACACAGTAGTGGCATCTATGGCCATCACAGTAATGGCCAGGAATCACTTATGTGATCTCCGTCATGGCAAAAATTTTAGGGCAACCTCTATTGCTGAAGATGACCTAGAGGATGGTAGATGAAGCACCACCTTGATGGAGGCTGAAACCAAATGTTGATTTCTTTGACCCTTTTTATCATAGTTGACTAATTCAATTGAGGCTTGACTAGTTAAGTTAATGGGCCTAACGCTAATGATTAGGTCCAGTACAAGCCAAATAAAATAATAGAAAATTTTGAGAAACCGATAAATTTGTGAGACAATCCCACATTTAGTCAAACTTATATGAACCAATACTATATTGGTATTTGTATAGGTGATCAAGGAGACCGAGTAGACGTTGTGTATTTGTTCATTGCTATCGAGGTAAGAGTTCCTATAGTTTTGGGCTCTAGTGCCCGTCCTTTTTTTTCTTAGTAGGATTTCCTATATTCTTGACTCTTGTGTCTGAATTTATTTTTCGGTGGACCTTGTTATGTTAGTTCATTGTTTGCTAAATTATTAAATGTCATTTACATTAGGAATTGGTTGCGACTTGTTGCATACCTTGTTGATTATTCATATCGGATGATATCTTGATTGTTGTTATGGATTTCTATCACCTTTGTTCATATCTTGTTGACTAAAATTTTTCTTGGCATGTAGTTAGGCTGCATTGAATTGAAATCAGGTTGATAATGATTTTTAAAATAAATAAATTTATTTTAGCAAACATCTTTCAAGGGTTACAATTTTTATTATTATTTATTATGTATGAATTTAAATAAAAAGTATTTAAATGAATTTAAATCAAGGAAAATTGTTTTTGTCTGATTAAATTATTTTTAGAGTCGTGCATGATATTTTAGTAAATACTATATTTTTCTAAACTAGTTTTCAGATAATTTTGGGTGCATGAAAAAATTATTAAAATTCATGTATCATTAATGTTGGATTGATTGGTTGACTCATTGGTTGTTGGATCGACATCACTAGCGGTGTTTCTAGTATTGATAATAGTGTGGATAGACTATATATTTGCGATGGTCATGCTAATTACACACCATCTTTAGATGTCATGATTCTCTGAGATTTATCCCCCTCTTATTTTGTTGCTTCTCTCGTGATGATACGGGGTATTGCTAGACCCTGCGGGTCCCTCTTATTTCTGCACTACGGTGCGCGTAGATGCCACAACCTCTGATAAATGTTTTCAGATTGCTGTGTGCACATGTTTGTGGTGATTGATTGTAACATATATATGTATACTTATAAATGCATAGCTAGTAATTGTTGTGGGGTATGATCATATGCATTATTTTCTACCTCATATTTATTGTTGTTGCTTCGTTAGTATTGTCTCTTGTTTCAGTATATGTATTCTTCACTTTTATATTGTTCTCTTGTTTTGATATTTGCTTACTCAAATATCTACCTCATAGGTATACGAGTTCTTGTAAGGTATTTATCCCTACTAAGCTTTGTAGTTTACCCTTTCTTGTTTTCTCCTTTCAGGTGAGTTCGATAAGGGCAACCAACACCCTGTGGAGTAATCACGATGGCATGGATACTATGATCTTGTAGGGTTAGGGTTTGCTTATCATTCAAATTTTTTATAAGCTTCTGCGTATTTGATTTTCGTCAGACTTTATTTATTTTATCTTAACGTTGCTAGTAGATTTTGTTGCCTATTCAATAGTAATAAATGTAAAGCTTTTTTGTTTATAGCACTTTGGTACAACTTAATTGGGTATATAACACCCGGTTTCAGTTTTTTAGCAAAATAGCACCATGTCGCTGTTGAGAACAGTGACAACCCCTAGTCTCGTGAATTTCGTTGTTGACAACAACCGCATTCATATACAGTAAATTTTTATAAAAATTGAGACCAAAGGCAGTCATGGATGGACTTGCTGAAGAGTCTTCGACTTAGCACCATCAAACAACAATAACAGAAACAAACTACGGCCAAAGGAATTGTAGCTTCGATGATGGCACCAATTAATATTGATATAGAGTTTACTCTTATTTACACATTGTTGTCTCTGCCTGTTTAGTGCGACAAAGACCATGATTTACTCTTCTTGTTATAATGATTTCCTACTTTATTGAAAGTTAACAGAGAAAAAGCTATTTGCAGATGGGCAATTCTTGACTTTAAGATACGTTTCACTTGTGGTAAGTTACTTAGTGAGACCTGAGTTAAGTATTATGTTTGTATTGATGTACTATAGGTTACTAGATTCATGGCGAAACTACTTCATGTGTTGTCAGAATTGTCTGCATTTTTTCTTCTTCCGAGCAAAATAGAATTGTATCATGATCCAAAAACGACTCTGCAATTTGTATAACTTAAAAGGATGGAAAGAAATATGAAACTTCATTTTAGAGACTAAAGAGCATTGAAACCTTGGAGAAATGACAAGTAATAAACCCTTAGTTGGAGAATGATTAAGCATCAATTAGATTAGCTAATTAGCTTTCTTTATCATAGGGTGGAAGTATATCCTGTGTTTCATTCAAGTTGAAAGTGTGTTTGCTTTATATAAATGGTGAAAAAGAAGTTACAGACTAAGCAAACGGATGAACTATCCAAGACATTGTCATTAGACTCATTAGCAAACTAACCTTTGGAATTACATTATGCTCATCCCTGTTCAAAGTTCATAGATTGATAGATTGGAGAGGGCACTATAATTGGAGCTTGAAGCAATAGAGTTCCCAATTTTCAAAAGTCCTTAATTAAATGATGTATGAGAATGTCGTTGTAGTTAATAGCGACACTCACATAAAAATTCAAACCAAATGATACTGCTGTTGTCAACAGCAGCTTCGCTAAAAACAAAGCATAGCCATTGTTCTTAATAGTGACATAGTATTATTTTGCTAAAAAATTGAAATCAGGTGTTATGTACCCAATTAATTTGTACAAGAGTGCTATATATAAAAAAATTCATAAATGTATTGGCGAGACTGTTGGATGGTTTTAATGTGTTGAGAATAGTTTAGCATTTTCAACAACCTCTTATTGGGACAAGGCGTTACTTGGGGTGTTCATAGTCGGGTTTGACGATATTGAGTGTGAAACCAACCCGGTCAGTTTTTACATAAGAAGTAATAAAAAATCGACCAATGACTAATTTGATATTAGTAAAATCGACCAGTCGATTTTTGGTTTTTGTATGGCCACAAGAAAAAATTGGAGTATTCTTACTCTGTACTTATTATAACTCTAGAAATTCATCTGTACACAGTACACACAATTCCAAATGCATAACAACTAGCTAAATTCATGACCCATACACAAATTTGATTCCACAATTCCAAATGCATAACAAATAGCTAAATCGTGACAATGTTAAATTAAATTAACAAGTATGATCAATGAATCCATATTTGACATAATCACATAATAGCTTAACATCAAAGTAAAATCTAATAAAAATATAATATTACAAAGTTCATAAACATAGTTAAACACTTAAAGTAATCAACAAAAAAGACCAAGACCAATAAACATGATCTCATCGAATCCCTCTTACTTAACAGTAGCAAGGTCACTTCTGAAAAACTTTGGTTTGAACATATGAAATTACACATAAGTTTTAATACTTCAACAACTATAATAAAAATCAAATTAGCTTAAATTCACATACAGTTGATCATATCTCTTCAAGATCCTTGTATTCCTCAATGACATTTTCTCCCATGTTTATTGCCCGAGCTTTTTCATGAATCTCTGTAATTTGTAGTAAACAATTATGAATCATATATAAGGCCATAAGATACATAGAAAAACAAAACAAAATGGAGCATTGTAAATTACCACTTTCAAGAAGATTGATTGGAGTAGAAGATATATGAATCCAATTTTGGGTGCAAATTAGGGCCCCAACCATAGAAGGGCATAAAGAACTGCAAAATGGATTGATAACTCACCTTGTCATACTGAATGTTGATTCAAAAGTCACTATATACACGGGAATCGCAAGGACATCCCTTGCAATTAAAGAAAGCACCCGATATCTACTTGTATTCACCTTCCACGAAGCAAGTAGATCAAAACCATTTTTGTCATTATCCAATCTCACTCCCAGATATCGATCAACTTCGGACTTATTTTCCAAAGATTGAGAATCATTCAAATGTTTTTGAAAACTCATCAATCTCGCTGCCCTCCTATTCTTAGGCAGAGATTCATTGCTTTCCCATATATTTGATTGACTCACTTTCTCTTGCGTAGGTGAGGGGAGTGTCTCACCTTACTTTAGAGGCTCGAAGTTCAATGTAGTTGACCCTTCTTCAATTCAACCTCTTTTTCTCTAAAAAGATTTTTAGGAGATAAGCTAACATTGACGAAATGATTCGCCAAAGATGTACCATTTTGTTTAGGATCAGCCGCATAATTCTCACTACAAAAGTCACATGTGGCCCTACAATTACCGTTTGTAATTTTGAACCTCAAAAAAATAACCCCAAACCCAAAATCTTTTCTTAGAATTTTTTTTTGTAGATTCACTAACCTTTCTCATTGAACCAACTGCTTCTTCTTGTTGATAGTATTGTCCTCAGTTGGATTTGGTGGATCATTACCCATCTTTCAAAACAAGCCGATCCGCAAATGTCAAATAAAATTCAATAACAGGATCTGCCAAATGCAATAGCAAATCAAGTTATAATTGAAACAAGCATTAACAAAAGCAAATCAATACACAAAGATCAGACCTCCAATAAGATCAGACCTCCAAGCATAGTAACAAGCATTAACAAGAGCAAATCAAGTTCTAAATTATGACCACCATTCTAATGCGTAACAGTCTAACACCCCCAACCCTTATATACAAATGGGCTATAGAAATCCATATCTAAGACAAACAATATATAACTCTAACTTATTCGATACTATCCTCTCAATATCAGTTGAGAGAAGGGCATAAAGCTCCAAATCTAACATGGGCATCAGGGCTAGCTCAATAACTTCTTTATGCGCAACCAATGCACTAGGCCACCAGTTGTGTATCATGGCTAGTTAAGAACGAGAAGACAATTGAAGTTGAAACTTAAAACCCTGGCAAAAAGGAAGGTAGCGTGATTTCAATTTCAAATGGGCCCGACTAGTGAGTATTGACTAGCTTGAATGTTTCTTCAAATGGGCCTACCCAAATAAATATACAATAGAATTAATATCTTTGACTTAAAGTATTATATATATAATGCATATAATTTTAAGAACAACACTCGATCGGTTTCAGTTAATCAAGTTGTGTTCTTAAAATTATGAATACTAATCACTTAAACTATTGACTTTGTGAACACCGACCAAATCGACCGAACTTGAAAAAATTTATACAAAAAAACTGACCAATCGGTCGGGGTGTTCGGTTAAGGTGGTTTGTGTGATTTTTTTGAATAACCCTAAGTGTTACAGTCTCACCCTCTATACATAGTATCATCTCTTCTTCTTTTTTTCTTAATCTTCATTATATATAAACACTACAAGAAAATGGGATTTTACCTGCGATTTTAGTTAACGGTGGTAAAAAAGTATTGTACCTACGATTTTATAAAACCGCAGGTATAGTTCTTAGTTCATAGAACGCATGTATAATATTTTCACTAGCTGCGGTCTCTTGACTACGGGAGCAATAAGTATCAAAATGACGTCGTTTTGCTTAAGGCTTATCTCAAAATAACTTAGTTTCATCGAGGGCTCCAACTCGTACACAAAAACAACATATCTTCTCTAAATTCCGCAATAAAACCAAGCTCCTCTATATCATATGTCCACTTCGATTATATGATATCACATCTCACTTCAATTATACGATATTGCATCGCCACTTCATTTACTTTAGCAATCTTATTTGGTTTTGTATTCAACCTCATAGAGACTAACCGTTCTGACACGCCATTAATCACATCCCTTTGGTGGTAGTTTTTTAGTCCTATGATCGAGTGTGGGACACCCTTTGGTATCCGAACCTCTGCCCAAAATATTATCAAGATGATGTCATTTGCCAACGTCATTAAGAATGTCGCGGTAGGTGACTATCTAATTGCTAGCAATCGCTCAGTTGTATCTTTACCCGCGTCACGCAACACTACAACGACTCTCATTGCTCCTGTTAGTGCCAAATGCGCCTACAAAATATGTTTGAAATTTTAATATACATTTTAAATAGCATTGCAATTAGAAGTACAAGAAGTCGTTTAATATAAGATACCACTCGCTAAAGGTGACTCCCATAAGACTCATGTCCCAACTGTGGTCCATTCGAAACTCCAGCGCATGGGTGGATTAATGAATCGACGTGTGATCGATTCATACCACCGTACTCGCTCCTATACAAGCCGAGCTTGTCGGTCATCCTAGTGGAATATCCAAAAAACATTCATATCTGCGAATATGCTAGATGAAGCTAAATTGTCGTGTAACATGATCGGGGCACTAAAACTTAACTATATGGAGGCAAATAAGTGGCACTATAGAGTGCCACATCAAATGCCCATTTACACAAATATCGAGGAGAGGTAGGAAGTGTGACATCGTGTAAGGTACTTAGATGATGTATTATGTTTAATTTAGTTAGTTTTACTCTTATGGTTGCCTCTCACTGGTTTTACAGAAAATAGGATTAAATAAGCAAAGTTGGAAACGTTCGGGACTAAAGAAAAGTGCATAGAGATGAAGAATTGTCCGGACACCTTCATTGGATGTCCGGACAGTTGAATCGAGGGGAAAAAAGGTCAAAGAATCTTAAAGCTGCAACCCAAAAATGGAAAGTTACACAAACTGTCTGGACACCTTATAATCCATTTGGATAGTTGGATCCAGAAGCTTTAATTGTCCAAACAGATTTCTCAACCGTCCGGATAGTTTCCCAATTTCTGCACTTCGAGAATAGATAATTTAGCTGGGTTTTTGGGTATTTTTAAAATGTAACCAATGAGAGAAAGCTTTGTAAGGGTAGATAGGTAATTGCACTTATAAAAGAGGAGAAAACCCAAAGATTTGGGTTTTTGCCTCATTCATTCACTCTTAAACATCTAACATCCATTGTAGTTTCTCTCTTTCTCTCTCTAGATTTTGTCAAGCTTATTGTGATTTTGATTGTAAACACTGATTTTCTTCTATAAAATTGGTTGTTTATCTTCATTATGGTGAGTGACTAATTTCTCTTTCTAGTTTCTAGTCCCGAACGGTGGGTGTGAGGTTTCGATTGCTCAAGGTATGTCTAAAGAGTCGTAGCTTCGATCTCTCTCTTTCGATTTTGTGATAGTTGTGTATTTGGGTGCATGAGAATAGCATGTTTATTGTGTTTTTGGATTGTATAATCTAGAGATTCAATTTAATATGCTTGATTAGGAATTGTTAATGCCCAATACATGATTTCCCTAATTGATTGAGTTTTTATTGCATAGCTATTGATTGTGTGTATTGATGATCAGGTTTTGTGGAAATTATGGAATATGCATGGTAGGGTTATGGTCAATTGGTCTTTGAGTGTGAAACTAGGGTGCTAGCAAAGCTGAGCCCCAAGGGGGAATATTAATCCATAAGAGTAAGTATCTACCCTTTTGCGTTCATCATAGACCAAGAGGCCCGATGGCCTCCATGTAGGAATCGAAGTCTTCATGCCCAATTTCCTTTGCATATGCATAATTAATAGTATCACACAATGCATTGTGTATGGTTGTGTGTGTTTGTAATTATACCTCGAGCATGAGAAATGAGCATCCACCAGGATGGGTTAAGGACTAGGTTTTTAATTAATTGTTCCAATCAAATTTTGGTTACAAATTGCCTATGCTACCGAGTCATTCGACCACCTTTCTTACTTATCTTTATTTTGATATTCGTTACGTTTAGTAGTGTTAGTGAGTTGTTTGCATGCCACCATGTTTGCATTCCTTCCTTGTGGATACGATACCAGACTCACCGGTTTTATTGCTTGTGGATACCCTACACTTGAGGTAATTACACACACTTTTGTGTCGGTCAGTGCATGACCAATTTGTTTTCAAATGTTTAAAGTCCTTGTGTGGTGATTGAGGATCTTCAGACTCTCATTAGATGCTCTCTGGTTTGTTTTTCTCCAAGACAATGAGGTGCTTTAGTTTTTGGCAGTGATCGCATTCGAATGGATTTGTCATCAAGCCGAAAATTTTCCCAGTAAGCCTTAATTCTTCCTCAGCGATACTGGAGGAGCATAGTTGATATATATAGACAGGAATTGTTAGGGATTCATTCTCTGCAACGTCAAATGCCACTAATTTACCTGATGAGGAGTAACTTTATTGATTTGTATAAGTAACAGCAGATTAGCCTCGGTAGTAGTATTGTTGAATGAAGAAATTGAGAGCTAGTGACACAATACTATATATATATATATATATATATATATGTATGATGGGATCCACAAGGTCATACAATTTTCTGAACAAACACATGAAGCGCAACGAATGCCAGTGATCATACTGGGTAAAATTCCTGGAAGGCATTTACCAAATCCAGTGTCCACTCTCCTTGAGTCCAAGTTTCATCAACAAAAGAACAAAGCAAAATAAGAAAAAGAAAATACCAGTACAGATATGGTTGTTATTCTGAATAATAGCATTGATTGATTGGGCCTCAGAACATCTCACTTCTTTGTGAAACTGGGGTCTTGATTACCTCCAGTATTTGCACCACTTCTGCCATGGAAGGCCTACTAGAAGGTATCTGAGAGGTGCAGACTATTGCCAGTTTCAGCACTGGCAATACCTCGTCTTCCAGGTACTCGCTGAAAATGCTCGAATCCACGCAATCCAACACATTCCCTTCTTCAAGCAAGACCCGGACTTGATCACTTAGTATCAAAACACTGTCTTCTCCATATTCAACTGGCCTCCTACCAGTCACAATCTCAAGCATCAGAATACCAAAACCGTAGACGTCGCACTTCTCATTGATCCTGGTTTGGCATGATAACTCTGGTGCCATATAATGTGCACTATGAAATCTGCTACCAACAACCTGATTACCATGTCCCGCCATAAGTCTTGTCAGTCCGAAATCTGAAATCTTCGGGTTGTAGTTCTCATCAAGTAAGATGTTACTAGGTTTAATGTTGTAGTGAATGATCGGTGGACGGAATGAATGGTGCAAGTAAGCAAGTCCTTTTGCTGTTCCAAATATGATTTTGAATCTGTTTGCCCAAGAAAGTGGTGCAGTGGAAGGAAGCCTCTCATGGAGTTTAGCTTGTAAGCTACCATTTGGTGCATACTCTGATACCAGAAGCTGCAAATGAGGTGTCCAATAGTATCCTTTCAGAGAAATTAGATTTGTATGCCTTGCCTTTCCTAGATATCGAACTTCTCGATCAAAGTCTTCTGGATATTGGATTAGATTGGATGTAACAAGCCTTTTGATGGCTACCATCCTTCCTTGTGCACCCAGTTGGATCTTGTAAACCGTTCCAAAGACGCCTTCTCCAACCTCAGCTGCCTTGCTAAGGATAGATTCAGGGTTGCTGATTTTCTCCACGGATGCTCTTGAATCAAACAGAATGAGCTTACCTGTGGCTAGACTTTCTGATCGGGAGCTTGAGCTTGAGCGGATGGTCTCCAAGGCATGGCCTACAAATGCCAACCTACGACGTGCTGATACGTTCAGCAGAGTTATGAGTATCACTCCACAAACAATGAAAATAGCTGCTGAAATCGCCACAATAGCAGATACACTGAGGAAGATGCGATGGTGGTAAGTTTTGGGATTTGAGGATTCATTTCTTTTCCTATGACCATCTGTTGGGTTTCCATAGGCAAAGGGATCAAGGACTAGAGGCTTAGATACATTCATTTTACATGGCCCCTTCAACAATGGAGAGCAAATGCCCAAATTCCCCTGCAAAGAACTTTGATCCAAGCTTGGAAATATTCCCCCTACCGGAAGCCTGCCTTCGAGCCTGTTGTACGACACGTTTACAGCGACAATGTTTTCAAGCCTCCCGAGATCTTGTGGTATCTCTCCACTCAGCTCATTAAACTCCAGTTTTAGCATCTTGAGCATGTTCAGCATTGAAAGTGATTGAGGAATGGAGCCACTTAGGTTGTTGTGTGAAAGGCTCCTGCAAACAAATGACATTCACAATTGGTACACAACACAACTAATGTACTTATAATCCTTACAAAAGTGCAAGACTTACAGCAAGTACAGAGATGTGCAGTTCCCAATTTCTTCAGGTATCGGTCCGGTGAACGAATTTCCATCCAATTGCAGTATCTTCAGGCTTCCAGAATCACATATATCACCAGGAATTGAACCGTAAAAATAACAATTCCGAAGGTCTAGAACTGTCAAGTTCTGGAAATACCCGAGCTCGGGTGGCATCTTTGATTGAATGCTGTTCCATGATAAATTCAAGTATCTCAAATTGGAAGAAAGACCTAGTTCTGCTGGAATATGTCCTGAAAGATTGTTCCTTGACAGATCTAATGTGTGTAGAGATGCAAATAGCCTGGCTGAACCTGGTGGTATCGAACCCGTTAATCCATTATTGGAGAAATCTACTTGCTGAAGCCCAAGCTCGAATAAACCCTCCGGTATGCTGCCATTGAAGCTGTTACCTCTCAATCGAATGACCGATAACTCGATACAGTAAACCAGTGACATTGGGATATTTCCAGTGAGTCGATTGTGTGACAAACTCAAGAAAGTGACTGATTTTAGGCTACCCATTGATGATGGAAGGCTTCCAGTGAAACTATTACTTGACAAGTCCATGTATTCCAGACTGCTCATGTTACCAATCCACTGTGGGAAATCACCAGATAACATATTGTTTGATAAATCGAAAAAACTCACGGAATTCAGTCTCTGCAGACTCTCTGGAACTTCTCCAGTGAAAAAATTATCACTCAAATCCAGTGCACTCAAGTGTGGACATAATCCAATATCAACAGGTAGTGGGCCTGAGAAGTGATTATCCTTCAGAATGAGCTCTTTTAAGTTATGCAGAGCTAACACACCTCCAGGCACAGACCCGGATAACTCGTTGCGCGAAAGATCCAAATTTCTTAGCCTTTTCAATGGCCAAATCTGGTTTGTGAAATCTGGGCTACCAGAAAAATGGTTCTTGGAGAGATTGAGATTGTTCAAGGAAGAGCAGCTACCAAGTGAGCTTGGAATTGGTCCTTCCAACATATTTCCAGCTAAAGAAAGGTAACGAAGGGAAAGACAATTTTGAAAGAGAGCATCAGGGACTGGTCCTGACAGTGTGTTCTCTGAAAGATCAAGAAATCTAATTGAACTCATATTGACAAAAGAAGATGGAATTAGGCCTGAAAGACTGTTGTGGGTAAGGTTAAGTCTTTCGAGGCCAGGAATTAGAGCAAGTTCAAGACTAATGCCACCACTGAAATTGTTATGTGAAAGTGATAATACCTTCAAATCCTGCAACTTTTGAAGGCCTTTACCTATCTTTCCTGACAAACCCAATCCATCAAGTGACAATTGAGAGACTCTGTTGGTGGTTGGATTGCACTCTATGTATCTCCAAGAACATGGGGAGTTATCATCTTCCTTCCATGAGTCCAAGTAGGAAGATGGGTCTTTAATGCCTGATTTGAACACAATCAGACCCAATACGTCGTCATTTAACTGCACAGAAGCCTCATCAATGTTGCTGATGCAGCCTCCAAGAGAAGCCATGGAAACCACAAAGAAAAACAACAGTTGAAGAAAACCCATTGTTGATTCTCTCTCTCTCTCTGTCTCTGTGTCTCTCTGGTGGGTATATCTAGAATTAGATGGATAGATAGACCAGGTGTATAATCATAACTGTAATCACGAGAAAGGAAGAGATAGACTCTTCACTAAAATAGAGTTCTATGTGAGGTCCTTGTACTGGCCAAGAGAGGTATGTGGGGTTGGAATTGAAAGGTAAAACTCATGGGGGGAGAGATAGAGAGAGAGAGATTATCATGTGAATGAAAACAGAGAAACACAAGGCAATTGTTCCCCACACATTCCCACCGCACACCATTGACACCAAGGCCTAAGGCCTTCATTTCAATTGTTTTGTCTGTGAGCAAAGCAAACAAACAAATACACAGTAGCCTAACAATGCTGTGTTGTTTGTCGCTTTGTTTGAGCATTTTCATTTCAAAACACTAGCTAGTCTGCTTTTTGAGGAAAATATTTCACATTTGTATTGTTTGCTCACATGCATGTTAATGTAAGCAGTAACCATTACATTATATGAAAGAGAAGCAAGATTTTTCTTAGACAAGTCTGGTGAGATAAGAAATTTGATTCTCTTGGCTCTGTCTATACTCTATATGATATGACAACCGGCATTAAATTCCAAAGTTATTCTGTTTTTTCTGTCTCTATTTTCCTACCACTAAATGTCAATGATGGAGTGTCTTGAGGAGCATTTAATGTAGATTCAAAAAGAGGGAATCAATGATAACCTCTATTTCTTGACTTCTTAAAGACTGATTTTATACATTTTTTTTTTGTTTTACGAAGTTCTCTAATCTCTATAATCTTGCCTTTGTATAAAATTAGAGATACAATAGGGAGAGTAGTATATATATGTGTCGTAGTAATAAAATTATAACCAAGTTAGTATTATCATATGTATGTGAATCTCATAAATTTCTTAATATTGCTTTTTTACTAAAATATTTTCTTATTGGATACCGCCACATAACTAGATGTATGAGTTTTCATTAAGTATTGTAAATCGATTAACTAGAATTTTTTTTTCACCTTTTTATCTTAAAATTTTCCTTTTGACATTATTGTTTTTTCTTTTAACAAACAATGGAATGGAACATCATGAATTTTACATTTTTTTTAAACAAATAGAGTGTAAATATTTGCAATACTTTTAAATAGGGATGACAAAATTCTGTCCGATTCAGATGACCAAATTTATTTGACCTGGATTAAACAAAGTCTGGACATAAGTTATAATGTCCGAAATCCGGATCTACATAAAATTTTTGTCTGGTGTAAAACCAGGTCTGGGTCCAAACACAGAAATTTTGCTCGATTTACGTTCCACCATTCTCACTGAAGAAAAGATAATAGCCGCCAAGACACTTTTAAAAGTCCTTAGGTCAAAGAGCTCGAATCCTTTCTACATCATTCCATGTTTTTCAATCTGAAGACTACTATTGAAGATACCCTCCAAGGTATGACCTTACTGAAATTGTCCGGGAAAGACCCTTGACATTCTTGAAGGACCTCCCAATTCTTATCAAGGATTTTTGTAGCAATCGTGTTCATCTCTTTGAGCTGAATGTAGAAGAAGAGAAGAGATTGGAACTCGATGCTAAGCTTCAAGAATTGGGGAGCGAGCTGCAATCTTCTCTAAAAGCTAAAGATGAAGAAAAGAACATAATTAGTGAGGTGATGGTTTATGAAAAGTCTTTGGCTGCCATTTCACTAAAAAATGTTGCCACTCTTAAAAATTCTAAAAGCATCTTCTCCAAGGTATCTGTTTTAAGATGTCGTCATTTACTAATCTCTTTATTCTCTCAATGGAGATGTGCCCTAACCTTTTATGCCATAAGATAGTGGAATTCTCTTTAACAATGCAACGTTTAATACCAGCATTGTTAAATAACTAGATTCATATGTGGAATCAAGATCAAATTTAAATAAACCATCAATTAAGGTTCCTCCACCAATAATATTTTTATGATAGAGAGTGCATGTGGCTTCCAAGTGATGGCATAGGGCCTTTATTGTCGTGGAATATTTTGGTATCTGATGAAATTCAATGTATGCGTGAGTTGGTGGTGATCAGAAATGAATGTTAGGTATGGGTGGTAGAAGACCATGAAAGAATGTTGGTCTCGTGAAACGTTATCTACATCGAGTGGGTAAATATGGCACACTGACACAGGTGAGCTGTCTACCATGATGTTAGTGTATGTGAAGGGATACGAACATGTGATAAATGTAAGGACGATAGGGGACATGGGTATTCACGATGCTCCTTAAGTGACGTCCATCATAATGTGGATATGCCTATGTGATATGAGTGAGAATATGAATGTTTGATGTGATTGAGAAGACATTAAAGGATCCTAAACATGAAACACTAAAAGTTTCCGAATGAATGAACACCGCTACAATCGTGTTAACAAAAGTTTCGTAGGTTGCTGATAATGCCATTGTAAAGGGTTCCATTAAAGGTGCAGCTGCCCCTAATAACCCTTGATAATCTTTGATTTTCATTGAACAACTTCTAGACTTTCTCTGTGTTGGACTATCTTATTTCTATTTTCCCCAGGTTTCTAGTAGTGTTCCCTTAAACACTCTTAGTAACTTTCTGGATGTTTGATTCTTTTTTTTTTGGGTTTGTTGGTGGTGTTTTTCTATTTTTGGATATTGTATGGATATTTTCCTATTGTGAAATGATAAGCTAAGTTGCAACTGGTTTAGATTCCTGAATTATAGGAATTTTATTATGGGTAAAGGTTTTTTTGACTTTTCTGTAGGATAGAAGGTTTTTTTGAGATACTTTCCATTTATATGATGCTGGTGTTGGGTCCCATCCAAATCTTATAACCAGTAGACTCCACCTTTCCTCAACTCTTCACCTAATAGGGCCCCTCCCAAGATGGTGACCATTTGCCATATGTCGAATCTCTACGACCAATTGGAAGGACAACCATACCAAATCTGCTATGACAAATGTCTTTTCTTGTACTCTTATGTTATAAGCCTTCATGACCTTCTACTTTTGAACTTGCAGATGATCATAAGCAGTAAGCCTGATTTCATCTAGGCCTTCCAATTCTGTCATCATGACCTGATAATAATCTCCAAGAGATAGTTGATTTTGGAGTGCTACCCTTGTTGATTTTGCTGCCATCTCTATAGAAAGAACTACATCCTGCCCATAAATAAGCATAAATGGCATGGCTCTCGTTGTTGTTCTTTTTGATGTTTTGTAGGCCCAAAGAGCATTTGATAAGGCTTCATACCAGGCTATCGGTCTATTCTCCACCATTATTTCAATGATGTTGTTCAAAACTTTATTAGTAGACTCTGTTTGGTCATTCCCTTGGGCACAATATGGTGTAGAATAGGAAATTTCGAAACCATGTTTCAAGGCAAAGGCTTTTACAAGATCATCAAAGAAGGTTGTGCCTCGATTTGCCATACTACGTTTTCTTTGATGCCTTGATCATATCCTACTGGGTTATGGATCTGAGTGGAAAGGCCTCTACCTATTTTGTGAAATAACTTTAACCACTATGATGAAATGATGCCCCTCATTAGAAGGTGAGAAAATTTTCTCAATGAGATCCATAGCCCATCCTCTCAATGGCCATGGCTTCACAACTTTTTGCATGAAAATAGCTAGTACATGTTGAATCTGCCCGAATCTGCCCTCATGTTTGACAAGGCTGGCATCTCTTGGAGTATTGGATATAATCTGCCAAGATAGAAAGCCAATAATATCCATACCTATTGATAAGCCACCTCATTTTATTTTCTACTTGATGGGCTATACAAATACCTTCGTGTACTTCTATCATAATCTTCATCGATTCCTCCTCACTTAGGTATTTCAAGAATAAATCATCTTTTGAACTTTTCTTGTATAGCTCTTTGTCCATCAACACATAGTTGATATCTCTCCTCTTAGTCTTCTGGCCTATCATCAAATTTGGATACTTCAAGAACTGAATCATAGGTTGCCTACAATCTGAATTTGAAATCTCCACGTGAAAAACATCCAAGACAACAAGGGCCCTTCTTTTCACAGAAGGTAATAATAGTCTTCTATACACTGTGACAGTTCTGTCATAGGTATCTTGACTCATGTGACCACATAAGGTAGCTCATTAGCTTTTGTAGACACAAATGCGTCGTCGATATCTTCTAACATCTGTTTGGCTGCCATGTAGTAAGGTGCAAGGTCTTGACTATGACATTTATAGGTGTCTCCAAGTGGTTGATTACCAATTGAGAATCTCCTATAACTTCAATGGTTGTGCATCTAACTTTCTAATGATCTACAATCCAATGATGACTGCCTCGTACTCTACCTGGTTGTCAGTACATTGAAAATCAAACTAAAAGGACAAAATAGTTTTTTGACCTCCGAGAGAAAAATAATGATACCACATCTTGAAACGAAGTCTTTTATAGAATCATCAAATAAAAGCACCTACAGAGTATAAAATATACGACATCTTCATTTTCTGGAAAGCTTGTTGGTGCCTCTCCTCCCAAATAAATCCCTATTCCTACTTTATTTTTAGAAGTTCAGAGAATACATGAACTTTCCCAACAATATTAGAAATGAATCTTTTGAAAAAATTGATCTGCCCTAGGAATCTTTGCAACTTGGTCCACCCGCATGTTTGTAATAGGCATAGCTAACTCGATCTTTGGCGTAGCAAGATTTGGGTTTCAAAAGTCTACGCAAACTATGATATTCTCGTTCTTCTTTATTATAGGAACGATATTAGATAGCCATTCCATGTACCTTACAGTTCTAATGAATCCAACTTTGAGAAGTCTCTCCAACTCGATTTTGACCACCAAAATCGCTTCATTTGACATCCTTCTAGGAGGTTGATTGTGGGTTTTAGCCATCTTTGATTAGAAATTGATGTTCCACCAGGTCCCTAGAGAGATGGCAATCTCCTTGTATTTTGATGCAAAAAAAATCCTAAAATTCTTCAAGGAGTAGAATAATTTATTTTTTGATATCAAGGGGTAGGAGTTGACTGATAAACAATGATCTAGGAGATTCTTATGTGTCGAGATTAATTTCATTAAGAGGATCTTGGACGTTAGCCTTCAGGTCATCTAGCTTCATGGGAGTTGCCTCTATTTCTTTGATCTGGAAGGCATAATCTTCTAGTTGGTCCTCTTCAAAGACCAATTCTGTTGTGTTGACAAGGAAGTCCACTTAGAACAAACTCTCCAGAAATTTTTGTGCTAAATAAGAGGTCATCTTTTGCATGGTGACCTTCAAGGCTTGGGCTTGCTCATATCCTGGGTGGTCTCGATACATTGATTTCTTGTATAGTGGGGTTAATCGGCCTACAAATTATGGTCATTAAGGGGCCGAAAACCTGAGTATAGATATATTTTACTTCTTCCAAAGATGAATCCTTGCTGAAGGTAATAGATTTGGGTTTGCCATGTTTGTCTAGGCCCGTCACTTTAAGATTATCGATGTCTTTATCACAAAGCCTTACTTTTGCATAGTTTGTTGACACCAAAAATGGATTCTTGTCTACCCTAATCACTTCTATGTCATTCTCGTTTTAGAACACCATATATTGATGTAAAAGAAGATAGGACTGTCATACATTAATGTATCCAATCTCTCCCCAACAGGAGATTATATGTAGAACATGAATTGATTATGGGTGGTTATGTTGTTGCCAATAGTGAGGTTTACAACCAAAATACCTTGAGCTATAGATATAGCTCCTAGAAAGTCTAGTATAGTAGTATTAGTTGAAACCAACTAAGACTCCTTTCTACAAATTGTTTGCATGGTAGAGCGAGGCATAAGGTTGGCTGTTGATCCATTGTCCACCAGAAGCCTATTAACCAACATTTCATCCATATATCCTAAAAGATAGATTGGTCATATGTGTTGAATCATGCTGAGTGTTGGTATTTGAACACAACACAGGTTGCTGCCTCATCTTCTGAATTTGCAGAAGTTTCTTCTTGGATGATCACCACTAGCTGGTTCCTGAGACACCTTTGATGTAGATCTCTGAGACTCATCTTTGATTGTCTTTTGACTTTGTTCCTTGATTGGTTCTCTCAGGATAGTAGAAACTGCTGACTGATGATGGATACACTTACTATTGGAATAACTTAACATTTTCAATATCTCTAAGCAGAACATAAGTCATATTGCAAGAGAGATATTCAAAATACCTCTGGTCTGCAGAAGCTTTTTCATTCTTGCCCTTGAGCCCTGTTCATGTTTCATAGTGGTCTGACGCTTCAAGATTGTTATCTTCTTTGAGGCAAGAGTGTCTGTCTTTTAATTTTCCAACTAGTACAAACTTATCTGTTGAATATATACTTCATCTGCTAGAAATTGAGTCGCTTGCCTGAAAAGAGATTGAAAATCGATCCCTCCCAATTCTAAGGATAGTAAGTCACCAGTAATAAACTACACACCTTCTTCAATGGACTGCCCAGAAGGGATCAGAAGAGGCCTTTTGAATGGTTGCTAGGGAAGCTTGGTAGCATCCTGCTCCTTCTGTTGTTTCTTTTGTATCTCCTCTTTTGAGTTTTAGAGAGGATGGGTTTATGCTTTGGATCCTTGACATGATTTGTGAAGAATGATGATGGACTTGCATATCACTAAATCTTCTGACTTCCTAAATCTTTTTTCTGCTATCACCCTACTTAAATGAGCTAGAGCCTTCTGAATTTACCTTCTTTGTATTGAACTTGAACTCAAGCTTGAAGCTTCTAACTTTTAGAAATGAGCCTTTAGTCATTTCTGATGTGTTAATTATATACATATAATTATACATCCTTTTACATGCAATCTTGCATTGTTTAGAGTCAATTTGGGATTGATGCTGCCTAAGAAATGTATATTTGCACATTACAAGTGCCTAGGAGCATATCGGACGAAAAGAAGTCAAATTGGATCAAAGATTAAAGAAAGTTGAAAGAAGAGACAGAGCATATTTTCGATCGATCAACCTTGGTCCGATTGATCGGACCTCAATTCCAATCGATTGAAATTTACCCATATCGCGATTTCAAAGTTTTCAACTTTCTGAAAATGCCCTAAACTCACGTGGGTCCGACTCAAAAACGACACCAATGGATGTTATAAACAACATATGGGTTTAGGGGGTATAAATAGGTAGATTTTTAGGGTTTTATGATTCCATAATATTCTAGAACTTTTGAGAAAAGAGGGAGAGCTTGGAGGCCACCATTGAAGCTTGGAGAAGAAGAGGGTTCATAAGGGGATTTTCTCTCTCCTTTTTATCTTGGTTTTTATGGTTAATTTTTATTGCTTGATGATGTATCTTGACTCTATAAGTGGCTAGATTTCTTTACTAGGGTCTTAATGTAACCAAACCTTGAAGATTCAATAAACTTGGCTTCCTTATTTCTTGATTTCTCTCTCTTATTGATTGTCTATGGGTGTACTTAATGTTTTTGGATGCTTGATCACCATCTAGATGATTTGTTGTCTACATGGAAATCGAAAGGATATTTCTAGGGTTTGCCTCAAGCCACAGATGACATAAGGTGCATGAACCATAGAAATATAGAGGCGCAACCTATGCAATCGCTAAATGGTTAATCCATAAATCTTAATGGGTATTTGTCTTTTAAATCCGATTGTTAAACATAACAGAGACTAGAGATAGAGATACTTCTGGTGTGACTAGACATAGAGCATTGGATAGGATAGGGGAACCAATTGTCATTATTGAGAGAGAAAATAGGGATTAAGGGACCAAGAGAGTTGAATTGGATAGCTGAGGTGAAATTAAGTACCCTAGTGCTTCCCATCTTTGATTACATTTGTGTTTACTCAATTGCTCTTTTGTTCTTTGTTTTAGTTTAGTTAAAAACAAAATCAACCACTCATCCTTTTCACCCAATCTACATAGTTGTTGCTTGTTTGACATTAATTTTGATTGTCAATACATCCTCGTGGGAACGATAATTTACTCATCATTTTAATACTTGTGCGATTTGTGCGCTTGCAATTAAATCCATATCACCTTCCCTGGAGTTGGTATTAATATTCTTTCTTTCAGCAAATTCTGTCTCTGATTGAATAGTCAGTGTCCAAATTATGAGTAGAACCTCAATCTTCCAAAGATCTAATTAGTTGTCTCTTCTGTGAAAACCATTGATTGTGTCATAACTCTTTAAGATTTGGTATCTGGAAATGAGGTATCTAAAGTCTGCCTGGAGGTCTAGCTTCTAGAGGAAATGGATTTGGCTTCCACTCCCATTGCTGGGTCTCGAACAGTAAAGTCTTCTCCTATCGTGGCTTGAATCTTATTCTTGAAAGAACCGCAATCATTGGTAAAGTAACTCTAGAAATTGTGGTACTTGTAGTAAGTCTTCTTCTGGTTTCCTCTGGAGGAGGAATTCTATGCCCAGTAGGTAACTTGATCACCTTATCTATCAAGAGGCAATCAAAGATTTTTTCTATCTTGGATACATCATTAAGTGTAGAACTTGATTGATTTAGATGAACTTACTGCTCCTGGGTGCTTGGGATGTTTTGACTTGATAATGTATGATGACAACCACTTATTGATTGAGTTCATCTTCGACATTGTCCATCATGTAATTGGAGTCTCGATAGTAAGTTCCTTAGGATGAGTTGACCATGTCTTATTTCTCTTTAAGGACTCTTTTATAGTGAACAATCCTAACAGTTAAATGAGAGAAATCATGGAAGTCTAAGTCATCAAACTTATTTCTAAATTGGACCATGCACGTCAATGCTAGTGCTACCACTTCTTCTTATGATATTTTGGTATTCACTAAAGTCTGGCTTATTTAACCTACTAGGGAATGACTCAATTGACTTTCTTGAAAACTGAGTGATCCTTGACAAATATTCCATTATGATTTCTGATTCTTCTTTGTAAAATTGCTTGTGAAAAGCTTTCTCCATTTCTACACATGTGTTAATAGAATTAGCAGTTAACTTAATGTACCAGGAGAAAGCTATACCAGTGAGAGAGTTCCCAAATAATTTGAGTCTGTAGTCATCTTTTGAGCCAACTTCTCCACACTGAAAGGTGAAACGAGCTATATGCTTCATAGTTGACCGAGCATCTTTTTGAAGAAAAAAGAAGAGTCTGGAGGTTTGAACCCTCTAGGAAGTTGAATGCAGTCTACTCTCTCTGTGAAAGGCCCGCGATACATGGGTCTCCCCAAGCGCCTAAGGTCCAACATGTCCTAAAAATGTTCATGACCTGATCCTGTTCATCGCTAGCTGAGGTTGATGTTGGATCATATATGGTAGATGGTAATGCTATTGATAGCCATATTGACCTTACCCGTCAAGCTCAGTTTGAGGCCAAGGGTGGTAATATTGCTATTATGGTTAGATATAAAGTTCTCTCCATAGTTCTATAGAAGGTGCAACCTGAGGAAGCCTTTGGTTGACGTCGTTCATTTCCCTCAGCTCATTCAACCTTGTTCCAAGATGAACAACCGTGTTTCCAATGATAGGAGCAACGCGTAGTGGAGGTAAAGAGGTAAAGCCAGGATAAGTCACCTGAAAACCTTTTTCATGTGCTTAAGGATTTTGAACTGTTTGCATAGAAGCTAAAGGAGTCTCGATACTACTGAGATCTGATGTCGATTGGCTTACCTTTAACATGGTAGCCAGTTCTTTTAGAAATTCTTGCGAAGGTTAAAGTGGAGCTAGTTGTTGAGTGGTCTGGACATACTACTATGGAGTTGGAGCTGAATGCTTAACTTGCTATGAGCCTTGCTTTGATTGAAGAACTTGTCAGAATTCCTGAGAACTACGTTGAAGAGCTTTATTATTCTATAGGATAGTATGCAAACATGCTCACTGCATATTTGCTCCAGATGTGCTTAACAGAAGTCGTCCCACCAGATGTGCCAAACATATGTTCGGTGTCTTCTGCGCTGAATAGGAAATGTCGTATTTTTGATAGTTGGGAATAGAAGTGTTTGGGTTATGGATAGTGTGTATGTTCAGGTATGCTCCTTCTTTATGGTGGATGTGGGAATACTGAGAACTTGTGCCTCTTTCCACCTTCTTGGATTATAGGCTTCATGCTTGCAATGGATGAAAAATGGCTAATAGACGCCATCTCGGTAGTGCTCCTGTATAGTTGAATGTGAGATGACTTTGTCTTCTTCAAAGTGCAAGACGATTATGCAGTTGTTGAAAATGTGTTTGAGAGAAAATAGGAAAGTTTAGCTAATGAACTCCGATTCCTTTTGAGTTTATTTGCATTTATCCAGTTAACAGCTCGGTTTCTATTGAACTAATTGGTTCAAATCAATATTAAAACAATTAAGACAACATATCTCTTGCTCATAACTTTTGGACACCAATCTTCCGATAGGCTTAATTTTTAGCAACTGCATCATGGATTTCAGGTCAACCACCATCGATTTTATCTACAAAATGAACAAATGTTAATCTAAAATTCTCTTGTCCTCGCCACGTGTTAGCTGGAGATGGGGTTGATCATGGCATGTTGTGAAACTCTCATTGCCATATGTTAACATATGACTGGAGGTCATTTTTTGGTATAAACAATGGAATTTATCAAATGTATTCTGAAATTCATTATTTCTATATCGTATTGAAATGCCATTGTTATTTAAAATAATTGTTTAGATATATTGACAATGAATTTAGTCAATTTATGGTGAAATTTCATTGTCAATATATCATACCATATATATCCGTGACAAAAACAATGGAATTGACCAAACGTATTTTGAAATTCATTATTTTTAGTATTCATACCGAAATACCATTGTTTCTGAAAACAATGGATTAGAGATATTAACAATGGAATTGGTCAATTTATGGTGAAATTTCATTGTCAATATATATTAGAACATATCTATCTCTATAGAACAATATTTTTGAAAACAATGGAACTTAATATAAAAATTGTAAGATTGTTCAAATCTAATTGAAATTTTTTTTCAATTTCATGTTTTTGGAACTGTGAATGTAGTCCAAATTTCATATTTTTATACCCAATTTCACTGTTTTTGGAATATCATTTTTTTTTGGAATGTGAATTTAATCTAAATTTGACATTTTAAGACCTAATTTCAACGCTTTAATAAATTCTATTATTTTTTGAAAAATAATGAAATTCTATTATTTTTTTCAAATTTCATTAATTTTAAAAATAATGTAATTAAGAATGATAACATAAAAAGAATATCGACAATGAGTCTTGTTGGAAAGAGCTTTACGCACTGATTCTAAATATAACTTTTTTCCCCGAAATCTTACATGTACTTTGAGAGGAAAAATGGACTCTGCAGCATGGGCTTTCCGATGGATTGACTTGTTGTGAATGGAGGGGGATGACGGGGGACCCATTTGAAAGAGAAACTAGGGCCAACACATAAACAGAGGATTCCAAGAGAATTAGATTGGCGACTCGCCTAGGGGTGTCTTGTATGACGTGTTAGCAATGTTTTCTTTATTCCTATAAACTTCCCCTGTCTCATGGTTTTTTTTACTATGAACAACTTCCAAATTTGGTTGTTCTGCATAACAATGGTTAACTTTGATCGAAGGCCGTCAAATTCCTCGCATGGGTTTTCTTTTTGAGCCATCACAATTGGTTGTCATGGAATCCATTCTTAGCCTCTTAGACCTGCAATGATAAATTCAAAAATGCCCTATTTGTTAGTGTCTTAATCTTTACAGAAGAATGAACCACGAGTAACGTCAATACTTGATTATGGAAATGAAATGAGGTGTAGTACGGACCCAGGCTTCCCAAAGGGATAATTTTATTAAAGAAAGTTTTTAAAGAGGTCTAATAGCTAGAGAATTCAAATCGCAAAAATATATAGATAGGAATGTAAGCAGGGTTAGAGCTAATAGTTTGAGGTTGACTTGGGACTAAACTCTCTAATCATTGCCCTAGTCTTTTAAAGCACTCGTGTTAAGAAAATGGATCGTAACTGCTTCTAACTAAGATATGACTGTATCTAGAGCCTTGGGACTATTCGAGAACGATAATTCAAGACTCCCCCTTTGGTTCACTCCATGCATATTATTTCTTCACGGAGTCAAGATTCACTGAGTGAGGAAATCATTTTCGTCCATCTTTTTTAGCATCAAAGCTCCTTCCGAGAATGCCTTCTTCACCATGTAAGTGCCTTCATTGTTAGGAGTCCATTTTTCTCTATGATCGTGAACTGGGGGTAAAATCCATTTGAGGAACAGTTCTCGCTCTCAGAAGGTTTTGACTCGAGCCTTGTTATCCTGTGCCCTTCTCATTCGATGTTGGTACCTAATCTATGTTCTTTGATTAAGTTCAGATGTTCATACTGCGTACACAACCACTCGACTTCCTCAAGATCTGCTTCCATTATAACTTGGAGAGATAATATCTCAACCTTGATGGGAAGTGCAACATCTATTCCATAGAGTACAAAGGGGGTCGCCTTAGTAGAAGTTTGCACTGAGGTATAATACCCAAATAAACATAGGGGAGTGTATTGTGCCAGTCTTTATATGTGACGACCATTTTTTGAATAATCT
>NC_052232.1:5278423-5343161 GCF_013401445.1 Tripterygium wilfordii | reverse complement strand
CAGAGCCTACACCATCCGAATTAAGTTTTGAACCTGGGAATTATCAAACAAATGAAAGGATTAATGTAATTCGTGAAACCTTTGTCCCAGATAGAAAAATCATAAGTAAAGAATTTATGAATAAAGAAAATAAGCCTTCTAGAGAATGGTACTTTGAAACTTTTAATAAAGAAGAATTATCAATTTTCAAAGAAATATTTTATAAAGAATTACCCTTAATAGGATACAATATGCCATTTAAACAATGGTTTGTCTTGTACCAGGAAAGAGAATCTGTCTCAGTCATAACAAAAACACCTCTGATAAAATGGACTCTAGTTTCAGGAGAAATAGTTGAGTCAATTCATCCTCCAGGAAGTTCTATAAAATTTGAAGGAATTGAGGCCAGCCCATACGTAGTACCCTCCGAATCTGAAAAGAATTTAAGAAAAAGTCAAAAACAGGGAAACTACACTAATCTGTGTCTAAAAACAATGATGGAACAAATGGATAGGATAGAAAGTCAATTAAAAGTTACTAAAATTAAATCCTCGGTACAGTCTAATCCTCTGGTAGGTTCGAGCAACCAAACTCAAACCTTAAAGCCAAAATCTGAAATTAAACCTGCCCTAATTAGGCCAGGACCAAAAATTTCCCAAGAATTCAACCTAGGAGATGAGCCGTCCGAGGAATTCGTTAAATGACTACCTGATCGGGTGAAAGGAGTAAAAATTTCAGATAAACAAAAGGGAAACATTATTGTACTATCTCATAATTCTGACATAGATGAAACTGATCCAGACTCTGAAGAATTGGAAAATTTTAGGAGTCAATTAATGGAAAAACAGGCTAGTAGGATCATTCCAGTTAACACTAGGGGAAGTTGAATGACTTATCCACCTTTAGAACCTACTAGACAATATTATCCAAGACCAACTCCTCAAGATATTCTCTTTGAGGAAAACTACATCAACACTGCTGCTGAATATAGCAGTAGAACCATCTATGAATGGAATGTCGATGGACAATCCGATTATCAATTAATAAACACTTTGCATAATATGCTAATGTTTGTGACAATCTGTAGAGCCAATGGCAATACATATCCCTAAATAGCCAGCTTTATTACGGCTGGATTCACAGGACAACTTAAAGGTTGATGGGATAATTATGTCACAAAAGCCGAAAGAAATGAAGTTAGGAATGCTATTAAAACAGAAAATGGGCAATCAGATGCAGTTTATACACTCTGTCTCATTATCTATCACCATTTTTTAGGCAATGCTAACAATGTAGCTGATAGAGGAAAAGACCAACTAATGAACTTAAGATGTGCAACCCTCACACATTTTAGATGGTACAATGACGTCTTCATGACGCGAGTATTACTAAGATCGGACTGTAATAATTTCTTCTGGAAAGAGAGACTTTTAGTAGGATTACCACCTTTATTAAGTGAAAGAGTTAGAACTCATCTTAGGAATATTCATGGTGGCACGTATGATTTAACCCATTATTCTTATGGTAGTCTCATAAATGAGATTACTAAGGAGGGATTAGCTCTTTGTAATGACATGAACCTAAGAAACCAGCTTAAAAAATAAAGGCTAACTGGTAAGAAAGAAGTAGGACAATTTTGCCAACAGTTTGGATACTAAATAGAGTACAATGGTCCACATTGATGCTTTAAAATTGCTCAACTCTCTCCATAGATAAGCATGTCACGTTTTAGTGCAATTTCAAACATAACTTGGTCTATTCGCATCTTTACCTTACGAAACGTTGCACGAAGGCTAAACGACCAGGTTAGACTTCTAAGAACACTAAATAGAGTACAACGGTCCACATTGATGCTTTGGAATTGCTCAACTCTCTCCACATACCAGCTTTTTACGTTTTTGTGCAATTTCAAACATAACTTGGTCTATTCGCATCTTTACCTTACGAAACGTTGCACAAAGGCTAAATAAGCAGGTTAGAGTTCTAAGAACACTAAATAGAGTACAACGGTCCACATTGATGCTTTGGAATTGCTCAACTCTCTCCATAGATAAGCATGTCACGTTTTCGTGCAATTTCAAACATAACTTGGTCTATCTGCATCTTTACCTTACGAAACGTTGCACGAAGGCTAAACGAGCAGGTTAGACTTCTAAGAACACTAAATAGAGCACAACGGTCCACATTGATGCTTTGGAATTGCTCAACTCTCTCTATAGATCAGCATGTCACGTTTTAGTGCAATTTCAAACATAACTTGGTCTATTCGCATCTTTACCTTACGAAACATTGCACGAAGGCTAAACGAGCAGGTTAGACTTCTAAGAACACTAAATAGAGTACAACGGTCCACATTGATGCTTTGGAATTGCTCAACTCTCTCCATATACGAGCTTTTCAGGTTTTTGTGCAATTTCAAACATAACTTGGTCTATTCGCATCTTTCCCTTACGAAACGTTGCACGAAGGCTAAACTAGCAAGTTAGACTTCTAAGAATACTATATAGAGTACAACGGTCCACATTGATGCTTTGGAATTGCTAAACTCTCTCCATATACGAGCTTTTCAGGTTTTTGTGCAATTTCAAACATAACTTGGTCTATTCGCATCTTTCCCTTACGAAACGTTGCACGAAGGCTAAACTAGCACGTTAGACTTCTAAGAATACTAAATAGAGTACAAGGGCCCACATTCATGCTTTGGAATTGCTCAACTCTCACCATATAAGAGCTTGTGACGTTTTTGTGTAATTTCAAACATAACTTGGTCTATTAGCATCTTTACCTTACGAAACGTTGCACGAAGGCTAAACTAGCCAGTTAGACTTCAAAGAATACTAAACAGAGTACAATGGTCCACATCGATGCTTTGGAATTGCTCAACTCTCTCCAAATACGAGCTTTTCATGATTTTGTGCAATTTCAACCATAACTTGGTCTATTCGCATCTTTATCTTACGAAACGTTGCACGAAGGCTAAATGAGCAGGTTAGACTTCTAAGAACACTAAATAGAGTACAACGGTCCACATTGATGCTTTGAAATTGCTCAACTCTCTCCATAGATAAGCATGTCACGTTGTAGTGCAATTTCAAACATAACTTGGTATATTCGCATCTTTACCATATGAAACGTTGCACGAAGGCTAAACTAGAAAGTTAGACTTCTAAGAAGACTAAATATAGTACAACGGTCCACATTGATGCTTTGGAATTGCTCAACTCTCTCCATATACGAGCTTTTCATGTTTTTGTGCAATTTTGAACATAACATGGTCTATTCGCATCTTTACCTTACGAAACGTTGCACGAAGGTTAAACTAGCCAGTTAGACTTCTAAGAAGACTAACTATAGCACAACGGTCCACATTGATGCTTTGCAATTCCTCAACTCCCTTCATATACGAGCTTTTCACATTTTTGTGCAATTTCAAACATAACTTGGTCTATCCGCATCTTTACCTCACGAAACGTTGCACGAAGGCTAAACTAGCAAGTTGGACTTATAAGAATACTAAATAGAGTACAACAGTCCACATTGATGCTTTGGAATTGCTCAACTCACTCCATATACGAGCTTTTCAGGTTTTTGTGCAATTTCAAACATAACTTGGTCTATTCGCATCTTTACCTTACGAAACGTTGCACGAAGGCTAAATGAGCAGGTTAGAGTTCTAAAAACACTAAATAGAGTACAACGGTCCAAATTGATGCTTTGGAATTGCTCAACTCTCTCCATAGATAAGCATGTCACTTTTCATGCAATTTCAAACATAACTTGGTCTATCTGCTACTTTACCTTACGAAACATTGCACGAAGGCTAAACGAGCAGGTTAGACTTCAAAGAACACTAAATAGAGTACAACGGTCCACATTGATGCTTTGGAATTGCTAAACTCTCTCCATATAGGAGTTTTTCAGGTTTTTGTGTAATTTCAAACATAACTTGGTCTATTCGCATCTTTCCCTTACGAAACGTTGCACGAAGGCTAAACTAGCAAGTTAGACTTCTAAGAATACTAAATAGAGTACAACGGTCCACATTGATGCTTTGGAATTGCTCAACTCTCTCCATAGATCAGCATGTCATGTTTTTAGTGCAATTTCAAACATAACTTGGTCTTTTCGCATCTTTACCTTACGAAACATTGCACGAAGGCTAAACGAGCAGGTTAGACTTCTAAGAACACTAAATAGAGTACAACGATCCACATTGATGCTTTGGAATTGCTCAACTCTCTCCATATACGAGCTTTTCAGGTTTTTGTGCAATTTCAAACATAACTTGGTCTATTCGCATCTTTCCCTTATGAAACGTTGCACGAAGGCTAAACTAGCAAGTTAGACTTCTAAGAATACTAAATAGAGTACAACGGTCCACATTGATGCTTTGGAATTGCTAAACTCTCTTCATATAGGAGTTTTTCAGGTTTTTGTATTTCAAACATAACTTGGTCTATTCGCATCTTTCCCTTACGAAACGTTGCACGAAGGCTAAACTAGCACGTTAGACTTCTAAGAATACTAAATAGAACACAAGGGCCCCCATTCATGCTTTGGAATTGCTTAACACTCACCATATAAGAGCTTTTCACGTTTTTGTGCAATTTCAACATAACTTGGTCTATTCGCATCTTTACCTTACGAAACGTTGCACGAAGGCTAAACTAGCCAGTTAGACTTCTAAGAATACTAAATAGAGTACAACGGTCCACATTGATGCTTTGGAATTGCTAAACTCTCTCCATATACGAGCTTTTCAGGTTTTTGTGCAATTTCAAACATAACTTGGTCTATTCGCATCTTTCCCCTACGAAACGTTGCACGAAGGCTAAACTAGCAACTTAGACTTCTAAGAATACTAAATAGAGTACAACGGTCCACATTGATGCTTTGGAATTGCTAAACTCTCTCCATATAGGAGTTTTTCAGGTTTTTGTGTAATTTCAAACATAACTTGGTCTATTCGCATCCTTACCTTACAAAACGTTGCACGAAGGCTAAACTAGCCAGTTAGACTTCTAAGAATACAAAACAGACTACAACAGTCCACATCGATGCTTTGGAATTGCTCAACTCTCTCCAAATACGAGCTTTTCATGATTTTGTGCAATTTCAAACATAACTTGGTATATTCGCATCTTTATCTTACGAAACCTTGCACGAAGGCTAAATGAGCAGGTTAGACTTCTAAGAACACTAAATAGAGTACAACGGTCCACATTGATGCTTTGGAATTGCTCAACACTCTCCATAGATCAGCATGTCACGTTTTAGTGCAATTTCAAACATAACTTGGTCTATTCGCATCTTTACCTTATGAAACATTGCACGAAGGCTAAACGAGCAGGTTAGACTTCTAAGAACACTAAATAGAGTACAACGGTCCACATTGATGCTTTGGAATTGCTCAAATCTCTCCATATACGAGCTTTTCAGGTTTTTACGCAATTTCAAACATAACTTGGTCTATTCGCATCTTTCCCTTACGAAACGTTGCACGAAGGCTAAACTAGCAGTTAGACTTCTAAGAATACTAAATAGAGCACAAGGGCCCACATTCATGCTTTGGAATTGCTCACTCTCACCATATAAGAGCTTTTCACGTTTTTGTGCAATTTCAAACATAACTTGGTCTATTCGCATCTTTACCTTACGAAACGTTGCACGAAGGCTAAACTAGCCAGTTAGACTTCTAAGAATACTAAATAGAGTACAACGGTCCACATTGATGCTTGGAATTGCTAAACTCTCTCCATATACGAGCTTTTCAGGTTTTTGTGCAATTTCAAACATAACTTGGTCTATTCGCATCTTTCCCTACGAAACGTTGCACGAAGGCTAAACTAGCAAGTTAGACTTCTAAGAATACTAAATAGAGTACAACGGTCCACATTGATGCTTTGAATTGCTAAACTCTCTCCATATAGGTTTTCAGGTTTTTGTGTAATTTCAAAGATAACTTGGTCTATTCGCATCTTTCCCTTACGAAACGTTGCACGAAGGCTAAACTAGCATTAGACTTCTAAGAATACTAAATAGAGTACAAGGTCCCACATTGATGCTTTGGAATTGCTAAACTCTCACCATATAAGAGCTTTTCACGTTTTTGTGAATTTCAAACATAACTTGGTCTATTCGCATCTTTCCTCTACGAAACGTTGCACGAAGGCTAAACTAGCAAGTTAGACTTCTAAGAATACTAAATAGAGTACAACGGTCCACATTGATGCTTTGGAATTGCTCAACTCTCTCCATAGATCAGCATGTCACGTTTTAGTGCAATTTCAAACATAACTTGGTCTATTCGCATCTTTACCGTACGAAACATTGCACGAAGGCTAAACGAGCAGTTAGATTCTAAGAACACTAAATAGAGTACAACGGTCCACATTGATGCTTTGGAATTGCTAAACTCTCTCCATATAGGAGTTTTCAGGTTTTTGTGTAATTTCAAACATAACTTGGTCTATTCACATCTTTCCCTTACGAAACGTTGCACGAAGGCTAAACTAGCACGTTAGACTTCTAAGAATACTAAATAGAGCACAAGGGCCCACATTCATGCTTTGGAATTGCTCAACTCTCACCATATAAGAGCTTTTCACGTTTTTGTGCAATTTCAAACATAACTTGGTCTATTCGCATCTTTACCTTACGAAACGTTGCACGAAGGCTAAACTAGCCAGTTAGACTTCTAAGAATACTAAATAGAGTACAACGGTCCACATTGATGCTTTGGAATTGCTAAACTCTCTCCATATACGAGCTTTTCAGGTTTTTGTGCAATTTCAAACATAACTTGGTCTATTCGCATCTTTCCTCTTCTACGAAACGTTGCACGAAGGCTAAACTAGCAAGTTAGACTTCTAAGAATACTAAATAGAGTACAACGGTCCACATTGATGCTTTGGAATTGCTAACTCTCTCCATATAGGAGTTTTTCAGGTTTTTGTGTAATTTCAAACATAACTTGGTCTATTCGCATCTTTCCTTACGAAACGTTGCACGAAGGCTAAACTAGCAGTTAGACTTCTAAGAATACTAAATAGAGCACAAGGGCCACATTGCTTTGGAATTGCTCAACTCTCACCAATATAGCTTTTCACGTTTTTGTGCAATTTCAAACATAACTTGGTCTATTCGCATCTTTACCTTACGAAACGTTGCACGAAGGCTAAACTAGCCAGTTAGACTTCTAAGAATACAAAACAGACTACAACGGTCCACATCGATGCTTTGGAATTGCTCAACTCTCTCCAAATACGAGCTTTTCATGTTTTGTGCAATTTCAAACATAACTTGGTCTATTCGCATCTTTATCTTACGAACGTTGCACGAAGGCTAAATGAGCAGGTTAGACTTCTAAGAACACTAAATAGAGTACAACGGTCCACATTGATGCTTTGGAATTGCTCAACTCTCTCCATAGATCAGCATGTCACGTTTTTGTGCAATTTCAAACATAACTTGGTCTATTCGCATCTTTACCTTACGAAACGTTGCACGAAGGCTAAACTAGCCAGTTAGACTTCTAAGAATACTAAATAGAGTACAACGGTCCACATTGATGCTTTGGAATTGCTAAACTCTCTCCATATACGAGCTTTTCAGGTTTTTGTGCAATTTCAAACATAACTTGGTCTATTCGCATCTTTCCCTACGAAACGTTGCACGAAGGCTAAACTAGCAAGTTAGACTTCTAAGAATACTAAATAGAGTACAACGGTCCACATTGATGCTTTGGAATTGCTAAACTCTCTCCATATAGAGTTTTCAGGTTTTTGTGTAATTTCAAACATAACTTGGTCTATTCGCATCTTTCCTTACGAAACGTTGCACGAAGGCTAAACTAGCAGTTAGACTTCTAAGAATACTAAATAGAGTACAAGGCCACATTCATGCTTTGGAATTGCTAAACTCTCACCATATAAGAGCTTTTCACGTTTTGTGAATTTCAAACATAACTTGGTCTATTCGCATCTTTACCTTACGAAACGTTGCACGAAGGCTAAACTAGCCAGTTAGACTTCTAAGAATACAAAAGTACAACGGTCCACATTGATGCTTTGGAATTGCTCAATCTCTCCATATACGAGCTTTTCATGTTTTGTGCAATTCAAACATAACTTGGTCTATTCGCATCTTTACTTACGAAACGTTGCACGAAGGCTAAATAGCAGGTTAGACTTCTAAGAACACTAAATAGAGTACAACGGTCCACATTGATGCTTTGGAATTGCTCAACTCTCTCCATAGATCAGCATGTCACGTTTTAGTGCAATTTCAAACATAACTTGGTCTATTCGCATCTTTACCTACGAAACGTTGCACGAAGGCTAAACGAGCAGTTAGACTTCTAAGAACACTAAATAGAGTACAACGGTCCACATTGATGCTTTGGAATTGCTAAACTCTCTCCATATAGAGTTTTCAGGTTTTTGTGTAATTTCAAACATAACTTGGTCTATTCGCATCTTTCCTTACGAAACGTTGCACGAAGGCTAAACTAGCAGTTAGACTTCTAAGAATACTAAATAGAGTCACAAGGTCCACATTATGCTTTGGAATTGCTCAACTCTCTCCATATAGAGCTTTTCACGTTTTTGTGCAATTTCAAACATAACTTGGTCTATTCGCATCTTTACCTTACGAAACGTTGCACGAAGGCTAAACTAGCAGTTAGACTTCTAAGAATACTAAATAGAGTACAACGGTCCACATTGATGCTTTGGAATTGCTAAACTCTCTCCATATACGAGCTTTTCAGGTTTTTGTGCAATTTCAAACATAACTTGGTCTATTCGCATCTTTCCTCTACGAAACGTTGCACGAAGGCTAAACTAGCAGTTAGACTTCTAAGAATACTAAATAGAGTACAACGGTCCACATTGATGCTTTGGAATTGCTAAACTCTCTCCATATAGGCTTTTCAGGTTTTTGTGCAATTTCAAACATAACTTGGTCTATTCGCATCTTTCCCTTACGAAACGTTGCACGAAGGCTAAACGACCTAGCAGTTAGACTTCTAAGAATACTAAATAGAGTACAAGGTCCACATTGATGCTTTGGAATTGCTCAACTCTCTCCATATAGAGCTTTTCACGTTTTTGTGCAATTTCAAACATAACTTGGTCTATTCGCATCTTTACCTTACGAAACGTTGCACGAAGGCTAAACTAGCCAGTTAGACTTCTAAGAATACTAAATAAGTACAACGGTCCACATTGATGCTTTGGAATTGCTCAACTCTCTCCATAATACAGCTTTCACGTTTTGTGCAATTTCAAACATAACTTGGTCTATTCGCATCTTTACCTTACGAAACGTTGCACGAAGGCTAAACTAGCAGTTAGACTTCTAAGAACTAAATAGAGTACAACGGTCCACATTGATGCTTTGGAATTGCTCAACTCTCTCCATATACGCTTTTCAGTTTTTGTGCAATTTCAAACATAACTTGGTCTATTCGCATCTTTCCTTACGAAACGTTGCACGAAGGCTAAACTAGCAGTTAGACTTCTAAGAATACTAAATAGAGTACAACGGTCCACATTGATGCTTTGGAATTGCTAAACTCTCTCCATATAGAGCTTTTCAGGTTTTTGTGCAATTTCAAACATAACTTGGTCTATTCGCATCTTTCCTTACGAAACGTTGCACGAAGGCTAAACTAGCAGTTAGACTTCTAAGAATACTAAATAGAGTACAACGGTCCCACATTGATGCTTTGGAATTGCTAAACTCTCTCCATATAAGAGCTTTTCAGTTTTTGTGCAATTTCAAACATAACTTGGTCTATTCGCATCTTTACCTTACGAAACGTTGCACGAAGGCTAAACTAGCAGTTAGACTTCTAAGAATACTAAATAGAGTACAAGGTCCACATTGATGCTTTGGAATTGCTCAACTCTCTCCATATACGAGCTTTTCAGTTTTTGTGCAATTTCAAACATAACTTGGTCTATTCGCATCTTTCCTTACGAAACGTTGCACGAAGGCTAAACTAGCAGTTAGACTTCTAAGAATACTAAATAGAGTACAACGGTCCACATTGATGCTTTGGAATTGCTCAACTCTCTCCATATACAGTTTTCACGTTTTGTGCAATTTCAAACATAACTTGGTCTATTCGCATCTTTACCTTACGAAACGTTGCACGAAGGCTAAACTAGCAGTTAGACTTCTAAGAACACTAAATAGAGTACAACGGTCCACATTGATGCTTTGGAATTGCTAACTCTCTCCATAATAGCTTTTCAGTTTTTGTGCAATTTCAAACATAACTTGGTCTATTCGCATCTTTACCTTACGAAACGTTGCACGAAGGCTAAACTAGCAGTTAGACTTCTAAGAATACTAAAAGAGTACAACGGTCCACATTGATGCTTTGGAATTGCTCAACTCTCTCCATATAGAGCTTTTCACGTTTTTGTGCAATTTCAAACATAACTTGGTCTATTCGCATCTTTCCTTACGAAACGTTGCACGAAGGCTAAACTAGCAGTTAGACTTCTAAGAATACTAAATAGAGTACAACGGTCCACATTTGCTTTGGAATTGCTCAACTCTCCCATATAGCTTTTCAGTTTTTGTGCAATTTCAAACATAACTTGGTCTATTCGCATCTTTACCTTACGAAACGTTGCACGAAGGCTAAACTAGCAGTTAGACTTCTAAGAATACTAAATAGAGTACAACGGTCCACATTGATGCTTTGGAATTGCTAACTCTCTCCATATAGCTTTTCAGTTTTTGTGCAATTTCAAACATAACTTGGTCTATTCGCATCTTTCCCTTACGAAACGTTGCACGAAGGCTAAACTAGCAGTTAGACTTCTAAGAATACTAAATAGAGTACAACGGTCCACATTGATGCTTTGGAATTGCTAAACTCTCCATATAGAGCTTTTCAGTTTTGTGCAATTTCAAACATAACTTGGTCTATTCGCATCTTTCCTTACGAAACGTTGCACGAAGGCTAAACTAGCAGTTAGACTTCTAAGAATACTAAATAGAGTACAACGGTCCACATTCATGCTTTGGAATTGCTAAACTCTCCCATATAGAGCTTTTCAGTTTTTGTGCAATTTCAAACATAACTTGGTCTATTCGCATCTTTACCTTACGAAACGTTGCACGAAGGCTAAACTAGCAGTTAGACTTCTAAGAATACAAAAAGTACAACGGTCCACATTGATGCTTTGGAATTGCTCAACTCTCTCCATATATAGCTTTTCAGGTTTTTGCAATTTCAAACATAACTTGGTCTATTCGCATCTTTACCTTACGAAACGTTGCACGAAGGCTAAATAGCAGTTAGACTTCTAAGAACACTAAATGAGTACAACGGTCCACATTGATGCTTTGGAATTGCTCAACTCTCTACTTAGGCAATTGTTCTTTTCATATCGAAACTATTACTTACTGTGCTATCAACTCTCTCAAATCGCATTTCATGTCACGTTTTAGTGCAATTTCAAACATAACTTGGTCTATTCGCATCTTTACCTTACGAAACATTGCACGAAGGCTAAACGAGCAGGTTAGATTTCTAAGAACACTAAATAGAGTACAACGGTCCACATTGATGCTTTGGAATTGCTAAACTCTCTCCATATAGGAGTTTTCAGGTTTTTTGAATTTCAAACATAACTTGGTCTATTCGCATCTTTCCCTTACGAAACGTTGCACGAAGGCTAAACTAGCACGTTAGACTTCTAAGAATACTAAATAGAGCACAAGGGCCCACATTCATGCTTTGGAATTGCTCAACTCTCACCATATAGAGCTTTTCACGTTTTTGTGCAATTTCAAACATAACTTGGTCTATTCGCATCTTTACCTTACGAAACGTTGCACGAAGGCTAAACTAGCCAGTTAGACTTCTAAGAATACTAAATAGAGTACAACGGTCCACATTGATGCTTTGGAATTGCTAAACTCTCTCCATATACGAGCTTTTCAGTTTTTGTGCAATTTCAAACATAACTTGGTCTATTCGCATCTTTCCCTACGAAACGTTGCACGAAGGCTAAACTAGCAAGTTAGACTTCTAAGAATACTAAATAGAGTACAACGGTCCACATTGATGCTTTGGAATTGCTAAACTCTCTCCATATAGGAGTTTTCAGGTTTTTGTGTAATTTCAAACATAACTTGGTCTATTCGCATCTTTCCTTACGAAACGTTGCACGAAGGCTAAACTAGCACGTTAGACTTCTAAGAATACTAATAGAGTACAAGGGCCCACATTCATGCTTTGGAATTGCTAAACTCTCACCATATAAAGCTTTTCACGTTTTTGTGCAATTTCAAACATAACTTGGTCTATTCGCATCTTTACCTTACGAAACGTTGCACGAAGGCTAAACTAGCCAGTTAGACTTCTAAGAATACAAAACAGAGTACAACGGTCCACATCGATGCTTTGGAATTGCTCAACTCTCTCCAAATACGAGCTTTTCATGATTTTGTGCAATTTCAAACATAACTTGGTCTATTCGCATCTTTATCTTACGAAACGTTGCACGAAGGCTAAATGAGCAGTTAGACTTCTAAGAACACTAAATAGAGTACAACGGTCCACATTGATGCTTTGGAATTGCTCAACTCTCCCATAGATCAGCATGTCACGTTTTAGTGCAATTTCAAACATAACTTGGTCTATTCGCATCTTTACCTTACGAAACATTGCACGAAGGCTAAACGAGCAGGTTAGATTCTAAGAACACTAAATAGAGTACAACGGTCCACATTGATGCTTTGGAATTGCTAACTCTCTCCATATAGAGTTTTTCAGTTTTTGTGCAATTTCAAACATAACTTGGTCTATTCGCATCTTTCCTTACGAAACGTTGCACGAAGGCTAAACTAGCACGTTAGACTTCTAAGAATACTAAATAGAGCACAAGGGCCACATTCATGCTTTGGAATTGCTCAACTCTCACCATATAAGAGCTTTTCACGTTTTTGTGCAATTTCAAACATAACTTGGTCTATTCGCATCTTTACCTTACGAAACGTTGCACGAAGGCTAAACTAGCCAGTTAGACTTCTAAGAATACTAAATAGAGTACAACGGTCCACATTGATGCTTTGGAATTGCTAACTCTCTCCATATACGAGCTTTTCAAGTTTTTGTGCAATTTCAAACATAACTTGGTCTATTCGCATCTTTCCCTTACGAAACGTTGCACGAAGGCTAAACTAGCAAGTTAGACTTCTAAGAATACTAAATAGAGTACAACGGTCCACATTGATGCTTTGGAATTGCTAAACTCTCTCCATATAGAGTTTTTCAGGTTTTTGTGTAATTTCAAACATAACTTGGTCTATTCGCATCTTTCCCTTACGAAACGTTGCACGAAGGCTAAACTAGCACGTTAGACTTCTAAGAATACTAAATAGAGTACAAGGGCCACATTCATGCTTTGGAATTGCTAAACTCTCACCATATAAGCTTTTCACGTTTTTGTGCAATTTCAAACATAACTTGGTCTATTCGCATCTTTACCTTACGAAACGTTGCACGAAGGCTAAACTAGCCAGTTAGACTTCTAAGAATACAAAACAGACTACAACGGTCCACATCGATGCTTTGGAATTGCTCAACTCTCTCCAAATCGAGCTTTTCATGATTTTGTGCAATTTCAAACATAACTTGGTCTATTCGCATCTTTATCTTACGAAACGTTGCACGAAGGCTAAATGAGCAGGTTAGACTTCTAAGAACACTAAATAGAGTACAACGGTCCACATTGATGCTTTGGAATTGCTCAACTCTCTCCATAGATCAGCATGTCACGTTTTAGTGCAATTTCAAACATAACTTGGTCTATTCGCATCTTTACCTTACGAAACATTGCACGAAGGCTAAACGAGCAGGTTAGATTCTAAGAACACTAAATAGAGTACAACGGTCCACATTGATGCTTTGGAATTGCTAAACTCTCTCCATATAGAGTTTTTCAGGTTTTTGAATTTCAAACATAACTTGGTCTATTCGCATCTTTCCCTTACGAAACGTTGCACGAAGGCTAAACTAGCACGTTAGACTTCTAAGAATACTAAATAGAGCACAAGGTCCCACATTCATGCTTTGGAATTGCTCAACTCTCACCATATAAGCTTTTCACGTTTTTGTGCAATTTCAAACATAACTTGGTCTATTCGCATCTTTACCTTACGAAACGTTGCACGAAGGCTAAACTAGCAGTTAGACTTCTAAGAATACTAAATAGAGTACAACGGTCCACATTGATGCTTTGGAATTGCTAAACTCTCTCCATATACGAGCTTTTCAGTTTTTGTGCAATTTCAAACATAACTTGGTCTATTCGCATCTTTCCCCTACGAAACGTTGCACGAAGGCTAAACTAGCAGTTAGACTTCTAAGAATACTAAATAGAGTACAACGGTCCACATTGATGCTTTGGAATTGCTAAACTCTCTCCATATAGAGTTTTCAGGTTTTTGTGTAATTTCAAACATAACTTGGTCTATTCGCATCTTTCCTTACGAAACGTTGCACGAAGGCTAAACTAGCAGTTAGACTTCTAAGAATACTAAATAGTACAAGGCCCACATTCATGCTTTGGAATTGCCTAACTCTCACCATATAAGAGCTTTTCACGTTTTTGTGCAATTTCAAACATAACTTGGTCTATTCGCATCTTTACCTTACGAAACGTTGCACGAAGGCTAAACTAGCCAGTTAGACTTCTAAGAATACAAATAGACTACAACGGTCCACATCGATGCTTTGGAATTGCTCAACTCTCTCCAAATACGAGCTTTTCATGTTTTGTGCAATTTCAAACATAACTTGGTCTATTCGCATCTTTATCTTACGAAACGTTGCACGAAGGCTAAATGAGCAGGTTAGACTTCTAAGAACACTAAATAGAGTACAACGGTCCACATTGATGCTTTGGAATTGCTCAACTCTCCCATAGATCAGCATTCACGTTTTAGTGCAATTTCAAACATAACTTGGTCTATTCGCATCTTTACCTTACGAAACGTTGCACGAAGGCTAAAGCCAGCTTAGACTTCTAAGAACACTAAATAGAGTACAACGGTCCACATTGATGCTTTGGAATTGCTCAAATCTCTCCATATACGAGCTTTTCAGGTTTTTGCGCAATTTCAAACATAACTGGTCTATTCGCATCTTTCCCTTACGAAACGTTGCACGAAGGCTAAACTAGCACGTTAGACTTCTAAGAATACTAAATAGAGCACAAGGTCCACATTCATGCTTTGGAATTGCTCAACTCTCACCATATAAAGCTTTTCACGTTTTGTGCAATTTCAAACATAACTTGGTCTATTCGCATCTTTACCTTACGAAACGTTGCACGAAGGCTAAACTAGCCAGTTAGACTTCTAAGAATACTAAATAGAGTACAACGGTCCACATTGATGCTTTGGAATTGCTAACTCTCTCCATATACGAGCTTTCCAGTTTTGTGCAATTTCAAACATAACTTGGTCTATTCGCATCTTTCCTACGAAACGTTGCACGAAGGCTAAACTAGCAAGTTAGACTTCTAAGAATACTAAATAGAGTACAACGGTCCACATTGATGCTTTGGAATTGCTAAACTCTCTCCATATAGATTTTCAGGTTTTTGTGCAATTTCAAACATAACTTGGTCTATTCGCATCTTTACCTTACGAAACGTTGCACGAAGGCTAAACTAGCAGTTAGACTTCTAAGAATACTAAATAGAGTACAACGGTCCACATTGATGCTTTGGAATTGCTAAACTCTCTCCATAGATCAGCATGTCACGTTTTGTGCAATTTCAAACATAACTTGGTCTATTCGCATCTTTACCTTACGAAACGTTGCACGAAGGCTAAACTAGCCAGTTAGACTTCTAAGAACACTAAATAGAGTACAACGGTCCACATTGATGCTTTGGAATTGCTCAACTCTCTCCATAGATCAGCATGTCACGTTTTGGTGCAATTTCAAACATAACTTGGTCTATTCGCATCTTTACCTTACGAAACGTTGCACGAAGGCTAAACGAGCAGTTAGACTTCTAAGAACTAAATAGAGTACAACGGTCCACATTGATGCTTTGGAATTGCTAAACTCTCTCCATATAGGAGTTTTTCAGGTTTTTGTGCAATTTCAAACATAACTTGGTCTATTCGCATCTTTCCCTTACGAAACGTTGCACGAAGGCTAAACTAGCACGTTAGACTTCTAAGAATACTAAATAGAGTACAAGGGCCACATTCATGCTTTGGAATTGCTAAACTCTCACCATATAGAGCTTTTCAGTTTTTGTGCAATTTCAAACATAACTTGGTCTATTCGCATCTTTACCTTACGAAACGTTGCACGAAGGCTAAACTAGCCGTTAGACTTCTAAGAATACTAAATAGAGTACAACGGTCCACATTGATGCTTTGGAATTGCTAAACTCTCTCCATATAGAGCTTTTCAGGTTTTTGTGCAATTTCAAACATAACTTGGTCTATTCGCATCTTTCCTTACGAAACGTTGCACGAAGGCTAAACTAGCACGTTAGACTTCTAAGAATACTAAATAGAGCAAGGTCCACATTGATGCTTTGGAATTGCTCAACTCTCTCCATATAAGAGCTTTTCACGTTTTGTGTGCAATTTCAAACATAACTTGGTCTATTCGCATCTTTACCTTACGAAACGTTGCACGAAGGCTAAACTAGCCAGTTAGACTTCTAAGAATACTAAATAGAGTACAACGGTCCACATTGATGCTTTGGAATTGCTAAACTCTCTCCATATACGAGCTTTCAGGTTTTGTGCAATTTCAAACATAACTTGGTCTATTCGCATCTTTCCCTTACGAAACGTTGCACGAAGGCTAAACTAGCAGTTAGACTTCTAAGAATACTAAATAGAGTACAACGGTCCACATTGATGCTTTGGAATTGCTAAACTCTCTCCATATAGAGTTTTCAGGTTTTTGTGCAATTTCAAACATAACTTGGTCTATTCGCATCTTTCCTTACGAAACGTTGCACGAAGGCTAAACTAGCAGTTAGACTTCTAAGAATACTAATAGAGTACAACGGTCCACATTGATGCTTTGGAATTGCTAAACTCTCACCATATAGAGCTTTTCACGTTTTTGTGCAATTTCAAACATAACTTGGTCTATTCGCATCTTTACCTTACGAAACGTTGCACGAAGGCTAAACTAGCCAGTTAGACTTCTAAGAATACTAAATAGAGTACAACGGTCCACATTGATGCTTTGGAATTGCTAAACTCTCTCCATATAGGAGTTTTCAGGTTTTTGTGTAATTTCAAACATAACTTGGTCTATTCGCATCTTTCCCTTACGAAACGTTGCACGAAGGCTAAACTAGCACGTTAGACTTCTAAGAATACTAAATAGAGCACAAGGGCCACATTCATGCTTTGGAATTGCTCAACTCTCACCATATAAGAGCTTTTCACGTTTTGTGCAATTTCAAACATAACTTGGTCTATTCGCATCTTTACCTTACGAAACGTTGCACGAAGGCTAAACTAGCCAGTTAGACTTCTAAGAATACTAAATAGAGTACAACGGTCCACATTGATGCTTTGGAATTGCTAAACTCTCTCCATATACGAGCTTTCAGGTTTTTGTGCAATTTCAAACATAACTTGGTCTATTCGCATCTTTCCCTTACGAAACGTTGCACGAAGGCTAAACTAGCAAGTTAGACTTCTAAGAATACTAAATAGAGTACAACGGTCCACATTGATGCTTTGGAATTGCTAAACTCTCTCCATATAGAGTTTTCAGGTTTTTGTGCAATTTCAAACATAACTTGGTCTATTCGCATCTTTCCTTACGAAACGTTGCACGAAGGCTAAACTAGCACGTTAGACTTCTAAGAATACTAATAGAGTACAAGGTCCACATTCATGCTTTGGAATTGCTAAACTCTCTCCATATAAGAGCTTTTCAGTTTTTGTGCAATTTCAAACATAACTTGGTCTATTCGCATCTTTACCTTACGAAACGTTGCACGAAGGCTAAACTAGCAGTTAGACTTCTAAGAATACTAAATAGAGTACAACGGTCCACATTGATGCTTTGGAATTGCTCAACTCTCTCCATATACGAGCTTTTCAGTTTTTGTGCAATTTCAAACATAACTTGGTCTATTCGCATCTTTCCCTACGAAACGTTGCACGAAGGCTAAACTAGCAGTTAGACTTCTAAGAATACTAAATAGAGTACAAGGTCCACATTGATGCTTTGGAATTGCTAAACTCTCTCCATATAGGAGTTTTCAGGTTTTTGTGTAATTTCAAACATAACTTGGTCTATTCGCATCTTTCCCTTACGAAACGTTGCACGAAGGCTAAACTAGCACGTTAGACTTCTAAGAATACTAAATAGAGTACAAGGGCCACATTCATGCTTTGGAATTGCTAAACTCTCACCATATAAGAGCTTTTCACGTTTTTGTGCAATTTCAAACATAACTTGGTCTATTCGCATCTTTACCTTACGAAACGTTGCACGAAGGCTAAACTAGCCAGTTAGACTTCTAAGAATACAAAACAGAGTACAACGGTCCACATCGATGCTTTGGAATTGCTCAACTCTCTCCAATACGAGCTTTTCATGTTTTGTGCAATTTCAAACATAACTTGGTCTATTCGCATCTTTATCTTACGAAACGTTGCACGAAGGCTAAATGAGCAGGTTAGACTTCTAAGAACACTAAATAGAGTACAACGGTCCACATTGATGCTTTGGAATTGCTCAACTCTCTCCATAGATCAGCATGTCACGTTTTAGTGCAATTTCAAACATAACTTGGTCTATTCGCATCTTTACCTTACGAAACATTGCACGAAGGCTAAACTAGCAGTTAGACTTTAAGAACACTAAATAGAGTACAACGGTCCACATTGATGCTTTGGAATTGCTCAACTCTCTCCATATCAGCATGTCACGTTTTTGTGCAATTTCAAACATAACTTGGTCTATTCGCATCTTTACCTTACGAAACGTTGCACGAAGGCTAAACGCAGGTTAGACTTCTAAGAACACTAAATAGAGTACAACGGTCCACATTGATGCTTTGGAATTGCTAAACTCTCTCCATATAGAGCTTTTCAGGTTTTTGTGCAATTTCAAACATAACTTGGTCTATTCGCATCTTTCCCTTACGAAACGTTGCACGAAGGCTAAACTAGCACGTTAGACTTCTAAGAATACTAATAGAGTACAAGGGCCCACATTCATGCTTTGGAATTGCTAAACTCTCACCATATAAGAGCTTTTCACGTTTTTGTGCAATTTCAAACATAACTTGGTCTATTCGCATCTTTACCTTACGAAACGTTGCACGAAGGCTAAACTAGCCAGTTAGACTTCTAAGAATACAAACAGACTACAACGGTCCACATCGATGCTTTGGAATTGCTCAACTCTCTCCAATACGAGCTTTTCATGATTTTGTGCAATTTCAAACATAACTTGGTCTATTCGCATCTTTACCTTACGAAACATTGCACGAAGGCTAAACGAGCAGCTTAGACTTCTAAGAACACTAAATAGAGTACAACGGTCCACATTGATGCTTTGGAATTGCTCAAATCTCTCCATATACGAGCTTTTCAGGTTTTTGCGCAATTTCAAACATAACTGGTCTATTCGTATCTTTCCTTACGAAACGTTGCACGAAGGCTAAACTAGCACGTTAGACTTCTAAGAATACTAAATAGACAAGGGCCCACATTCATGCTTTGGAATTACTCAACTCTCACCATATAAGCTTTTCACGTTTTTGTGCAATTTCAAATAACTTGGTCTATTCGCATCTTTACCTTACGAAACGTTGCACGAAGGCTAAACTAGCCAGTTAGACTTCTAAGAATACTAAATAGAGTACAACGGTCCACATTGATGCTTTGGAATTGCTAAACTCTCTCCATATACGAGCTTTCCGGTTTTTGCAATTTCAAACATAACTTGGTCTATTCGCATCTTTCCCTACGAAACGTTGCACGAAGGCTAAACTAGCAAGTTAGACTTCTAAGAATACTAAATAGAGTACAAGGGCCCACATTCATGCTTTGAATTGCTAAACTCTCACCATATAAGAGCTTTTCACGTTTTTGTGAAATTTCAAACATAACTTGGTCTATTCGCATCTTTACCTTACGAAACGTTGCACGAAGGCTAAACTAGCCAGTTAGACTTCTAAGAATACAAAACAGACTACAACGGTCCACATCGATGCTTTGGAATTGCTCAACTCTCTCCAATACGAGCTTTTCACGTTTTGTGAAATTTCAAACATAACTTGGTCTATTCGCATCTTTACCTTACGAAACATTGCACGAAGGCTAAACGAGCAGTTAGATTTCTAAGAACACTAAATAGAGTACAACGGTCCACATTGATGCTTTGGAATTGCTAAACTCTCCCCATATAGGATTTTTCAGGTTTTTTGTAATTTCAAACATAACTTGGTCTATTCGCATCTTTCCCTTACGAAACGTTGCACGAAGGCTAAACTAGCACGTTAGACTTCTAAGAATACTAAATAGAGCACAAGGGCCCACATTCATGCTTTGGAATTGCTCAACTCTCACCATATAAGAGCTTTTCACGTTTTTGTGCAATTTCAAACATAACTTGGTCTATTCGCATCTTTACCTTACGAAACGTTGCACGAAGGCTAAACTAGCCAGTTAGACTTCTAAGAATACTAAATAGAGTACAACGGTCCACATTGATGCTTTGGAATTGCTAAACTCTCTCCATGTACGAGCTTTTCAAGTTTTTGTGCAATTTCAAACATAACTTGGTCTATTCGCATCTTTCCCCTACGAAACGTTGCACGAAGGCTAAACTAGCAAGTTAGACTTCTAAGAATACTAAATAGAGTACAACGGTCCACATTGATGCTTTGGAATTGCTAAACTCTCTCCATATAGGAGTTTTTCAGGTTTTTGTGTAATTTCAAACATAACTTGGTCTATTCGCATCTTTCCCTTACGAAACGTTGCACGAAGGCTAAACTAGCACGTTAGACTTCTAAGAATACTTAATAGAGTACAAGGGCCCACATTCATGCTTTGGAATTGCTAAACTCTCACCATATAAGAGCTTTTCACGTTTTTGTGCAATTTCAAACATAACTTGGTCTATTCGCATCTTTACCTTACGAAACGTTGCACGAAGGCTAAACTAGCCAGTTAGACTTCTAAGAATACAAAACAGACTACAACGGTCCACATCGATGCTTTGGAATTGCTCAACTCTCTCCAAATACGAGCTTTTTGATTTTGTGCAATTTCAAACATAACTTGGTCTATTCGCATCTTTATCTTACGAAACGTTGCACGAAGGCTAAATGAGCAGGTTAGACTTCTAAGAACACTAAATAGAGTACAATGGTCCACATTGATGCTTTGGAATTGCTCAAATCTCTCCATATACGAGCTTTTCAGGTTTTTGCGCAATTTCAAACATAACTGGGTCTATTCGCATCTTTCCCTTACGAAACGTTGCACGAAGGCTAAACTAGCACGTTAGACTTCTAAGAATACTAAATAGAGCACAAGGGCCCACATTCATGCTTTGGAATTTGTGCAATTTCAAACATAACTTGGTCTATTCGCATCTTTACCTTACGAAACGTTGCACGAAGGCTAAACTAGCCAGTTAGACTTCTAAGAATACTAAATAGAGTACAACGGTCCACATTGATGCTTTGGAATTGCTAAACTCTCTCCATATACGAGCTTTCCAGGTTTTGTGCAATTTCAAACATAACTTGGTCTATTCGCATCTTTCCCCTACGAAACGTTGCACGAAGGCTAAACTAGCAAGTTAGACTTCTAAGAATACTAAATAGAGTACAACGGTCCACATTGATGCTTTGGAATTGCTAAACTCTCTCCATATAGAAGTTTTTCAGGTTTTTGTGTAATTTCAAACATAACTTGGTCTATTCGCATCTTTCCCTTACGAAACGTTGCACGAAGGCTAAACTAGCACGTTAGACTTCTAAGAATACTAAATAGGGTACAAGGGCCCACATTCATGCTTTATAATTGCTAAACGCTCACCATATAAGAGCTTTTCACGTTTTTGTGAAATTTCAAACATAACTTGGTCTATTCGCATCTTTACCTTACGAAACGTTGCACGAAGGCTAAACTAGCCAGTTAGACTTCTAAGAATACAAAACAGACTACAACGGTCCACATCGATGCTTTGGAATTGCTCAACTCTCTCCAAATACGAGCTTTTTATGATTTTGTGCAATTTCAAACATAACTTGGTCTATTCGCATCTTTATCTTACGAAACGTTGCACGAATGCTAAATGAGCAGGTTAGACTTCTAAGAACACTAAATAGAGTACAACGGTCCACATTGATGCTTTGGAATTGCTCAACTCTCTCCATAGATCAGCATGTCCACGTTTTAGTGCAATTTCAAACATAACTTGGTCTATTCGCATCTTTACCTTACGAAACATTGCACGAAGGCTAAACGAGCAGGTTAGATTTCTAAGAACACTAATAGAGTACAACGGTCCACATTGATGCTTTGGAATTGCTAAACTCTCTCCATATAGGAGTTTTTCAGGTTTTTGTGTAATTTCAAACATAACTTGGTCTATTCGCATCTTTCCCTTATGAAACGTTGCACGAAGGCTAAACTAGCACGTTAGACTTCTAAGAATACTAAATAGAGCACAAGGGCCCACATTCATGCGCAATTCCAAACCATCAAAGTGGACCGTTTTACTCTATTTAGTGTTCTTAGAGTCTAACTAGCTCGTTTAGCTTTCGTACAATGTTTCATAAGGTTAAGATGCCAATAGACCAAGTTATGCTTGAAATTGTACAAAAACATGAAAAGCTCGTCTATCGAGAGAGTTGAGCAATTCCAAACCATCAAAGTGGACCGTTGTATTCTATATAGTGTTCTAAGGTAAAATTGCCAATAGACTAAGTTATGTTCGGAATTGCACAAAAATGTGAAAAGCTCGTGTTCGGAGAGAGTTGAGAAATTCCAACGACAAAAAGTGGACCGTTGTACTCTATTTAGTGTTCTTAGAAGTTTAACTTGCTAGTTCAATTTTCGTACAACATTTGGTAAGGTAAAGATGCCAATAGACCAAGTTATATTCTAAATTACACGAAAACATGAAAAGCTCGTCTATGGAGACTGTTGAGAAATTCCAACGGCTAAAAGTGGACCGTTGTACTTTATTTAGTTTCTTAGATGTCTAACTTGCTAGTTCAGATTTCGTTAAATGTTTCATAAGGTAAAGATGCCAACAAACGAAGTTATGCTTGAAATTGCACAAAAACATGACAAGCTCGTCTATAGAGAGAGTTGAGCAATTCCAAATGATCAAAGTAGATCGTCGTACTCTATTTAGTATTCGTAGAAGTCTAACTAGCTAGTTTAGCTTTCGTACAATGTTTTGTAAGGTAATGATGCCAATAGACCAAGTTATACTTGAAATTGCACAAAAAACGTAAAAAAGCTCATCTATGGAAAAAGTTGAGCGATTCCAAAGCATGAAAGTGGACCGTTGTACTCTATTTAGTGTTCTTAGAAGTAAAACTTGCTATTTTATTTTCGTACAACGTTTTGTATGGTAAAGTTGCCAATAGTTAGCCAAGTTATGCTTGAAATTGCACAAAAACGTGAAAAGCTCGTCTGTGGAGAGAGTTGAGCAATTCCAAACTATCAAAGTGGACTGTTGTACTCTATATAGTGTTCTTAGAAGTATAACTTACCTGTTTAGCTTTCATACAACGTTTTGTAAGGTAAATATGCCAATAGACCAAGTTATGCTTGAAATTACACAAAAATGTGGAAAGCTCATCTATGCTGAGAATTGAGAAATTCGAATGACTAAAAGTGATCTGTTGTGCTGTATTTAATGTTCTTAGAAGTCTAACTTGCTAGTTCAACTTTCGTACAACGTTTCGTAAGGTAAAGATGCCAATAGAAGATGTTACATTCGACAATGCACAAAAAGGGGAAAAGATCGTGTTTGCAGAGTGTTGAGAAATTCCAACAACAAAAAGTGGACCGTTGTACTCTATTTAGTGTTCTTAGAAGTCTAACTTGCTAGTTCAGCTTTTGTACAACATTTTGTAAGGTAAAGATGCTACTAGACAAAGTTATGTTCTGAATTGCACAAAAATGTGAAAAGCTCGTCTATGGAGAGTGTTGAGCAATTCAAAGCATCAAAGTGAACCGTTGCACTCGATTTAGTGTTCCTAGAAGTCTAACTTGCTAGTTTAGCTTTTGTATAATGTTTCCTGAGATAAAGATACCAATAGACCTGGTTATGATTGAAATTTCACAAAAACATGAAAAGCTCATCTATGGAGAGAGTTGAGCAATTACAAAGCATCAAAGTGGCCCGTTGTACTCTATTTAGTGTTCTTAGATGTCTAACATGCTATTTAAGCTTTCGTACAACGTCTCGTAAGATAAAGAGGCCAATAGACCAAGTTATGCTCGAAATTGCTCAAAAATACGAAAATCTCATCTATCGAGAGAGTTGAGCAACTCTAAAGCATAAAAGTGAACCGTTTTGCTCTATTTAGTGTTCTTAGTGTTCTTAGAATTATAACTAGCTCGTTTAGCTTTCGTACAATGTTTCGTAGGGTAAAGATGCTAATAGACAAGTTATGCTCGAAATCGCACAAAAATGTGAAAAACTCATCTATGGAGAGTGTTGAGAAATTCCAACAGCTAAAAGTGGACTGTTATACTTTATTTAGTGTCCTTAGAAGTCTAACTTGCTAGTTCAGCTTTCGTAAATGTTTCTTAAGGTAAAGATGCCAATAGACCAAGTTATGCGTGAAATTACACAAAAATGTGAAAAGCTCGTCTATCGAGAGAGTTGAGCAATTCCAAATGATCAAAGTTAGAAATGCTATTAAAACAAAAAATGGGCGATCAGACGCAGTTTATACACTCTGTCTCACCACCTTTTAGGCGATGCTAACAATGTAGCTGACAGGGGAAAGATCAACTAATGAACTTAAGATGTCCAACCCTCACTCACTTTAGATGGTATAAAGACGTTTTCATGACACGAGTCTTATTAAGACCCGACTGTAATAATGTCTTCTGTAAAGAGAGATTTCTAGCAGGGTCAAAACTCATCTTAGGAATATTCGTGGTGGGACATACGATTTGACCCAATTTACTTATGGTAGTCTCATACATGAGATTACTAAAGAGGGACTAGCTCTCTGTAATAACATGAACCTAAGAAACCAGCTTAAAAACAAAGGCTAACTGGTAAAAAGGAAGTGGGGAAATTTTGCCAACAGTTTGGATGCAGTGCACAACAACAAATTAATCAATTGGCCATCCCTGACAATGATAAAGCCGAACTTCTCAAAATCTTATCTGAAGATTTTGACATCCAATCTTCTGATGTAGATATTATCCACATCAATGAATCCTCTTCCTCCTCTAAACCCCAATCAGAGTGTGAGAAGAGTGAGTGTGACTGTGATTATTATAAAGCCATTATAAAAATGAATGGTTTGAGCATCAATACTCTCACTCAAAATCAAAGTTTTATGCTAGACTTAATTGATACAATTACTGATCCCCAAGCCAAGCGAGAAGCATAGAAAGGCTTTTAATCTGTAAAGAGATAAAACCCCCAGGGATTTTAAAACAGATCTCAAGGAGATTGTTGCATCTCCTGCCTATACTTTAAGAGAAGTCTTAGCAAGAGCCTCTCCGCCCAAACCCATAACCTTACAAGATTTGAAACAAGAGGTTATAACCTAAAATCTGAGACAAAGTCTCTTAGGCAGAGAATTGAAATTCTTGAATTGCAAGCTGAAGTTAACTACTCAGCTACTCCTCCTTCATCCTCATTCTCTTTTCCTAATCTTACTAATATAGCAAGACCTTCTTAAAACAAAATAGATAAAGGAAAAGGCATAGTGATATCCAAACCATCTTCAGATAGTAATAAAAAAAGAAATAACTACAGAAGACAAAGGAGTAGTGTCTGAAGAGGAAGACCTACCGGAAAGAGAATACTTAGCAGTAGTTCATGAGATAATGAGTAGAAGATATTGCATCAAAGTTTCTATAGTCATTCATAATGAATTAACGATCTCTACTCTTGCTTTAGTTGATTCAAGTGCCGATAGACATTGTGTTAGAGAAGGGTTAATACCCACAAAGTATTTTGATAAAACATCTCAAACCTTAACCACTGCTGATAATACAGATTTAAAAATTAACTATAAATTGTCAAACACTTATGTTTGTCATGAACAAGTGCTGTATAAAATCAGTCTTCGTGTTGGTTAAAAACCTAAGCACTGATATTATTTTAGGAAATCCATTCCTCACTCTGTTAGAACCTTATACGGTAGATAATAATGGAATTCATTCTGTTCTAAAAGGGAAAAGGGTAACATTCAAATTTGTTTTCCCCAAGAAGGTAGCTTTTATAAATAGCCTTCACCATGATGTCTCTCACAAGGAAAAGCAAATTACTTTCCTAAAACAGGAAATTAATATGATTTCCATTACTAAACAGGTAGAGCATCCTGCTACCCAAGAAAAGGTAGAGGTCTTTATGTTAAAACTGGAAAAGGAAGTGTGTAGTGAAATTCCTACCGCTTTTTGGGAAAGAAAGAAGCATATGGTTAAATTACCATATGAATCTGACTTTAACGAAAGAAACATTCCTACTAAAAGCCAGGCCTATTCAAATCGATGAAGAAGATAGATATAACACCGCTTTTACTGTCCCATTTGGACATTGTGAATGGAATGTTATGCCATTCGGTTTAAAAAATGTCCCGTCTGAATTTCAAAATGTTATGAATGACATTTTTAGTCCTTTTACGGAATTCACCATCATTTATATTGATGATGTTTTAATATATTATTTTGATATTACTCAGCATTGGAAACATCTTCATACTTTCTTTTTCATACTATCAAGAAAAATGGTCTTGTCTTATCTCTGAAAAAGATAAAGCTTTTTCAAACAAATGTCCGATTCTTGGGCCACAACATTACTCAAGGATCAATTACTCCTATTGATCGAGCCCTTTGCTTCGGGGAAAAATTCCCTGATGAATTAAAAGATAAAAACCAATTGCAAGGGTTTCTGGGAAGTCTAAATTACGTAGCTGACTTTTATAAAGATCTAGCCCATGATTGCAAACCATTATTTGCAAGGTTAAGAGAGGAACCAACTCCATGGACGGACGAGAACACCAAGGTTGTTCAGACTATAAAAAGTAAGATACGGTATTTACCGTGTCTTGCCATTCCTAATCCCAATTTTTATAAAATTGTTGAAACTGATGCATCTGAATTAGGTTATGGAGGTATCCTGAAACAAAAGGGGCCAGTAGGTAAGGAATAGCTGATAAGATTTACTTTAGGTTTATGGAAACCAGCCCAACCGAAATATTCGACTATTAAAAAAGAACTGTTGTCTATTTTCTTTGCATAACTAAATTCCAAGATGATTTATTAAATCAACAATTTCTCTTACGCATTGATTGCAAAGCAGCAAAAGATGTTTTAGAGAAAGATGTCAAAAATCTTGCTTCCAAACAAATCTTTGCTCGATGGCAAGCTTTGTTAGCCATTTTTTATTTTAATATTGAATTTATTAAGGGTGATTCTAACAATCTTCCTGATTTTCTTACTCGTGAATATTTACAGGGCCATGGCACGTTCTAGCAGTCAGGGAAGAGGACGAATGTCTTTTAATAAAGGCAAAAGGCCAAAAAAGGAAAACACTATGAAAATCGAATATATTCGGAAACCATTTGCAATTCCCGTTATGTGCGTTGAACAACTGGAATATGTGCAATCTAAAAATTGCACTAATCTCTTGGCACTTCAATGTATGCCAGATGAAGAATACTTTCCCACCTTTGGGATTAAACCAAAGATATTTTATGAAAAGATCCTTGAAGAAACTGGGTCTCTGGCCTTTTATCACACCTCTAGGGGCAATGGTCCACAAATAGCTTATTCCAAAGCTATAATCAGAAGGTTATGTCCTTCGATGAATTTGGGAGAGATCCTAATCGAAATCATTCTCTTATAGAGAAGATGCCTTATAGGCAGTATAATTATTGGGACTATATTGAGTCCTGGACAAAAACATTCTTTTACCAAAATGGATTGGGAAAACATTCCTGATTTTTTCAAATTGGTGAAAAATTTGAAGCACATTGTCCTAGATGGTTTTTACCCAAAGACTTTTATCAAGTCTTCTTATATTACTGCTCGCTGTTATCACAGCAGAAGACCTTTAAGGACTATCGTTTTGTTAAACACGAAAAATTTTTATATTTTATTATTGATTTCAAATTGCCCTGGATTTGGGCATGGCAATATGCTTTGGAAAATATCAATAATTTTCCCACTCTTGTCCAAATACTCAATTTTCATTGGTGGGGCTCCCATAATTATGAGGCCATTACCAAACAAAATGTTTTAAAAAATTCTTGGTCCAACAGTAGAATCAAAGTATCCTCAGGGAGTACTCGAAGGAAAATATGAAGAAAATGATCTGTTGGAAATTCTCCTTCAATTAAAGGAAAATCAGCCAAATGCTTCTTAAGCAGAACTAATAATCCAGGCTAAGAAGCTTGCCTATCACAAAAAACAAAAGGATCTCTCTAGTGATGATATCACGCTCATTGACTCATTCGAAGAAGACACCTCTGACGAGACTTACGAGCCTTATCAAAATGAAGATGCTGGACTCACTCAACCATCCTACTCACAAATCGATAGAAATTTTGATGGAAAAAGGAGTTGAAGATGGAAGCTACCCCACTTTGGATCTATCGATGGAGTTATGACTCAGCATCTACTCATCTTTATCTAAAGAAGACAATAACTATGGATCTACCGATGAAGTTATGACTCAGCATCTTCTTAGCCTCGCCTGGATATGTCCGACTTTATTAAAGTAACTTCATAAAAGTATCTTTTTAATTTTGTTGTTTTCTTCTTTTGGCCGACAAATGTAATTGGTCGATGGGGCCCGATAAGCACCCGCTTTACTTGTGTGCCCTTAGAAGAGTTTATAAATAGGATTAAGATTTCATTGTAAAGACACCTTGTAATTTGAGAAGAGAAATTATATTCTATACATCTTTTCAAGAGTTAATAGAAGCTCTCCGAAGTTTATTCAACACTTCTGGTACTATTCTAATTTGCTTTGCATTTCATCTTCTAAGTATGCTCTGTTCCTGCAACTCAGTTTGATCTGGAACATCAGAAATATATGTGCATCTTCATCATTTGCATTGTTCATAATATTTATGTTTTATTATTATGCTTATGTTTGTAATCCAATTGCGTAGACAATTAAGAGAAATAGAAAGACAATTGGATCTTGCTCATATTAGATTTACTAAAGCTCAGCTTCTGCTTAGATTAAGTACTCGGACCACTTATATCCCCCTTCGCAATAGAGTAGATAGGTTACATAATTTAATTGATAGATTAAATCAAACTTGGAAAGATATTTCAGATCAACTGGAAATTTTGTCACGACCTTAGACACATCAATGGTATTGGAGCCGAGGTAAAGGAGAGAGAGGTTTGCTTGAGTCCAGGTTAGCTTGAGCTTAAAGGCCGCTAAGCAAGGTGGAGGCATTTTCAAGAAGTCAATTTGTGGGGAGAGTGACATCGGCCCATTTTTTGATGTACCTAAAACATTAGATGTTATGGTGTTCATTGCCTTGAAACATATGCGGTAGATGACCGCCATGTTTCTAGATCCGGACATCGTGTTGTAACCTGAAGTTTGCAGGTTTATCTGCAAGGCGTGCTGTAGATTCGGATCAGCCATAGAAAGTGTCAAGTTGGGGTAACAGTCGAAGTAGACTGGTCCCTTATAGAGACTGGTTTCTACCATTCCTAATAAGGAATCAGTAAAGTTATAGTGCCTAGCATCTCTTAAGCGGACTAGGACTGAAGTGTTTAATCCTTCACGAGTTACTGGTTTTAGGGCAATTTGTACTAACTCTATATGCAAATAATTATATTTCGTGAGCATTTCCTTAGCTATAAGCTTGGGAGGAAGAAGAGGTATTACCTCTTGAGATTGGAGAACGGATCTTGCCTGTTCTACAGTTTTGACAGCATAAGATGATCTTAGCATAAAATATCCTTTCTTGTAAACTTGAGAAGGTTCTATTTTAGGAATGGTCCACCTATTTAACACACTTTCTACATCAACAAAAATTAATTCTTCTACGTTTTTACTTGATTTGGATATTGTAGAGCTAGAAGTTTCACCAGAACGTTTAGACATACTTCTAATAAAAGAAGCCATTTAGGTTTTAAAGCAGTCTATCGTATGACTGTCTTGAGGGGTTTTAGTCAGGGCGGATTACGGCGAGCAACACGGCCTAACGCACACCTTGCTTAGCGTCCTTTAAGCTCAAGCTAACCTGGACTCAAGGAAACCTCTCTCTCCTTAACCTCAGCTCCGATACCAGAGATGTGTTTAAGGTCGTGACAAAATTTCCAACTGATCTAAAATATCTTGCCAAGTTTGATTTAATCTATCAATTAAATTATCTAACCTATCTACTCTATTGCGGAGGGGGATATAAGTGGTCGAAGTACTTAATCTAAGCATAAGTTGAGCTTCAGTAAATCTAATATGAGCATGATCCAATTGTCTTTCTATTTCTCTTAATTGTCTACGCAATTGGATTACGGACATAAGCATAATAATAAAAGATAAATATTATGAACAATGCAAATGATGAATATGCACATATATTTAAGATGTTCCAGATCAAACTGAGTTGCAGGAATAGAGCATACTTCGAAGATGAAATGCAAAGAAAATTAGAATAGTACCTGAAGTGTTGAATAAACTTCGGAGAGCTTCTATTAACTCTTGAAAGATGTACAGAATAAAATTTCTCTTATCAAATTACAAGGTGTCTTTACAATGAAATCTTAATCCTATTTATAAACTCTTCTAAGGGCACACAAGTAAAAGCGGGTGCTTATCGGGCCCCATCGACCAATTAAATTTGTCGACCAAAAGAAGAAAACAACAAAATTAAAAAGATACTTTTATAAAGTTGCTTTAATAAAGTCGAACATATCCAGGCGAGGCTGAGTAAATGCTGAGTCATAACTTCATCGGTAGATCCATAGTTATTGTCTTCTGTAGATAAAGATGAGTAGATGTTGAGTCATAACTCCATCGGTAGATCCAAAGTGGGGTAGCTTCCATCTTCAACTCCTTTTTTCATCAAAATTTCTGTCGATTTGTGAGTAGGATGGCTGAGTGAGTCCAGCATCTTCATTTTGATAAGGCTCGTAAGTCTCGTAAGAGGTGTCTTCTTCGGATGAGTCAATGAACGTGATATCATCACTAGAGAGATCCTTCTATTTTTTCTGATAGGCAAGCTTCTTAGCCTGGATTATTAGTTCTACTTGAGAAGCATTTGACTGATTTTCCTTTAATTGATGGAGAATTTTCAACAGATCATTTTCTTCATATTTTCCTTCGAGTACTCCCTGAGGATACTTTGATTCTACTATTGGACCAAGAATTTTTAAAACGTTTTATTTGGTAATAGACTCATAATTATAGTAGCCCCACCAACGAAAATTGAGTATTCGGACAAGAGTGGGAAAATTATTGATATTTTCCAAAGCATATTGCCATGCCCAAATACAGGGCAATTTGAAATCAATAATAAAATATAAAATTTTTTCGTGTTTAACAAAACTATAGTCCTTAAAGGTCTTCTGTTGTGATAATAGTGAGTAGTAATATAAGAAGACTTGATATAAGTCTTTGGGCAAAAATGATTTTTTCGGGACCAAATTGATCCCACCAAAGTAAAAACCATTTAGGACAATGTGCTTCAAAATTTTCATCAATTTGAAAAAACCAGGAATGTTTTCCCAATCCATTTCGGTAAAAGAATGTTTTTGTCCAGGACTCAATATAGTCCCAATAATTATACTGCCTGTAAGGCATCTTCTCTATAAGAGAATGATTTTGATTAGGATATCTCCCAAATTCGTCGAAGGACATAACCTTCTTGACTATAGCTTTGGAATAAGCTATGTGTGGACCATTACCTCTAGGGGTGTGATAAAAAGGCCACAGACCCAGTTTCTTCAAGGATCTTTTCATAAAATATCCTTGGTTTGATCCCAAAGGTGGGAAAGTGTTCTTCATCTGGCATATATTGAAGTGCCAAGAGATTAGCGAAATTTTTAAATTGCTCATATTCCAGATGTTCAATGCACATAATGGGAATTGCAAATGGTTTCCGAATATATTCGATTTTCGTAGTGTTTTCCTTTTCTGGCTTTTTGCCTTTGTTAAAAGACATTCGTCCTCTTCCCCGGCTGCTAGTACTTGCCATGGCCCTGTAAATATTCGCGAGTAAGAAAATCAGGAAGATTGTTCTGAAAAAATCTATACTCCTCCTGTAAAAGGTGTTACTATATCACAAAATAATATCCCTCATGCTGTTTATAAAGCAGCTTCTATTCCTGAGACTTCGGAAGTAGATTCTAATGAATCTACCACACAACCAGAGCCTACACCATCCGAATTAAGTTTTGAACTAGGGAATTATCAAACAAATGAAATGATTAATGTAATCCGCGAAACCTTTGTCCCAGATAGAAAAATTATAAGTAAAGAATTTATGAATAAGGAAAGTAAACCTTTTAGAGATTGGTACTTTAAAAATTTTAATAAAGAAGAATTATCTTTCCTTAAAGATAAATTTTATGAGGAATTACCCCTAATAGGATATAAGAGCATCTGCATCGGTTTCTCTTAACAGATTCCCTAAAATACAGACAAAATGTCACTTTCCCCTATTTTACAGATTCCCTATCCAATCAACACTGCATCATATTACCTATCATATTATCTATTGCATTAAAATAATATTTATTTCTCTTTCCTTTATTTATTCTATTCATATAAACTACTTCTATTTAAAATAATAAATTAATTACATTTAAAACAATATATTAATTAAAATAATAAATTAATGTTATTAAAAATTAGAGAAAAAATTGAGGAGAGAGAAAGAAGAGAGATAAAAAGTGAGGAGAGACAGAGGAGAGAGAAAGAAGAGAGAGAAATAAAGGAGTGAGGAGAGACAGAGGAGAGAGTGAGGAGAGAGAAAGAAGAGAGAGAAAAAGTGAGGAGAGAGAAAGGAGTCAAAATGTGAGGAGAGGAGAGAGAAAGAGATGAGAGAGAAAGAAGAGAGGGAAAGAAAGGAGTGAGGAGAGAGAAAGAGTGAGGAGAGAGAGAGAGGAGTGAGGAGAGAGAGAGGAGTGAGGAGAGAGAGGAGGGAAAAAATGAGGAGAGAGGAGAGAGGAGAAAATAAAGTAGTAAAAATATTATTTTATGTTTAGGGAAGTGAATAGTGGTTCTCTAGATGTAGAGAACTACTGTTCATATTTTGTAAAAGAGGGAACCTCTAGGTAATCTGATGCAGAGCTCTATTTTGACAAAATCTCTATAATCTTTCCCTATTTTACAGACAGACTCATGTTTAGGTAATCTGATGTGGATGCTCTAATATGCCATTTAAACAATGGTTTGTCTTATACCAAGAAAGAGAGTCTGTCTTAGTCATAACAAAAACACCGCTGATAAAATGGACTCTAGCTTTCGGAGAAACAATTGATTCTATTCATCCACCAGTAAGTTAAATAAAGTTTGAAGGAATAGAAGCCAACCCATATGTAGTACCCTCCGAATCTGAAAAAAATTTCGTAAAAATTCACAAACAAACAGGGAAACACTACACTAATCTATGTTTAAAAACAATGATGGAACAAATGTACATGGTAAAAAGTCAATTAAAAGTTACCGAGATCAAATCTTCGGTATAGTCTATTCCTCCAATAGGTTCAAGTAACCAAACTCAAACCTCAAAGCTAAAATCTGAAATTAAACATGCCTTAATTAGGCTAGGACCAGAGATTTCCCAGGAATTAACTTAGGAGATGAAGCCCTCTGAAGAATTCGTCAAACGGTTAGCTAATAAGTTGAAAGGACTTAAAAATCTCAGATAAACCAAAGGGAAATATTTTTGTACTATCTCATAACTCTGAGATAGAAGAAACTGATCCAGACTCCGAAGAGTTGGAAAATTTCAGGAGTCAACTAATGGAAAAGAAAACTAGTATGATCATGCCACTTAACACTAGAGGAAGTCGCATGACTTACCCACCTTCAGCACCTACTAGGCAATATTACCCAAGACCAACTCCTCAAGATATTCTCTTTGAGGAAAATTACATCAACACTGCTGCTGAATATAGCAGTAGAACCATCTATGAATGGAATGTTGATGGACAATCCGATTATCAATTAATAGACACTTTGCATAATATGCTAATGTTTGCAACTATCTATAGAGCCAATGGCAATACAAACCCCCAAATAGTCAGCTTTATCACAGCTGGATTCATGGGACAACTTAAAGGTTGGTGGTAATTATCTAACAGAAGCCTAAAGAAATGAAGTTAGAAATGCTATTAAAACCGAAAATGGGCAATCAGACGCAGTTTATACACTCTGTCTCACTATTGATCACCACCTTTTAGGCAATGCTAACAACGTAGCTGACAGGGGAAAAGATCAACTAATGAACTTAAGATGCCCAACCCTCCCTCACTTTAGATGGTATAAAGACGTTTTTATGACACGAGTCTTATTAAGACCCGACTGTAATAATGTCTTTCGGAAAGAGAGTTTTTTAGCAGGGTTACCCCCTTTATTCACTGAAAGAGTCAAAACTCATCTTAGGAATATTCATGGTGGGACATACGATTTGACCCAATTTACTTATGACATTCTCATAAATGAGATTACTAAAGAGGGACTAGCTCTCTGTAATGACATGAACCTAAGAAACCAGCTTAAAAAACAAAGGCTAACTGGTACGAAGGAAGTGGGGCAATTTTCCCAACCGTTTGGATACAATCTGAATATGCCAAAACCACCTTCTTCTTCCAAGAAAAAAAAAGTTCTTTAAGAAAAGAAACTTTTATAAAAAATCTCATAAATTTACCTCTAAGACAAATAAACCTGTTTCCACACCATATAGGAAGAAATCCTTCCCTAAATGGGGTGCTAAACGCACCAGAACAACTAGGGAACAAAATAGGCCACGAAATAGGCAGCCCGTCTGTTGGAAGTGTGGTCAAGCTGGTCATTACCAGAATCATTGCAGGATACAACAACAAATTAATCAATTTGCCATCCTTGACAATGATGAAGCTGAACTTCTCAAAATCTTATCTGAAGATTTTGACATCCAATCTTCTGATAAAGATATTATCCACATCAACGAATCCTCTTCCTCCTCTGAACCCCAATCAGAGTGTGAGAAGAGTGAGTGTGACTGTGATTATTATAAAGCCATTATAAAAATGAATGGTTTGAGCATTAGTACTCTCACTCAAAATGAAAGTTTTATGCTAGACTTAATTGATACAATTACTGATCCCCAAGCCAGCGAGAAGCAATAGAAAGGCTTTTAAATCTGCAAAGAGATAAAACCCCCAGGGATTTTAAAACGGATCCCAAGGAGATTGCTGCATCTCTTGCCTATACTTTAAGAGAAGTTTTAGCAAGAGCCTCTCCACACAAACCTATAACCTTACAAGATTTGAAACAAGAGGTTAATAACCTAAAATCTGAGACAAAGTCTCTTAGGCAGAGAATTGAAATTCTTCAATTGCAAGCTGAAGTTAACTACTCAACTACTCCTCCTTCATCCTCATTCTCTTTTCCTGATCTTACTGATATAGCAAGACCTTCTGAAAACAAAATAGATAAAGGAAAAGGCATAGTACTATCCGAACCATCTTCAGATAGTAATAAAAAAGAAATAACTACAGAAGACAAAGGAGTAGTGTTTGAAGAGGAAGAACTACCTGAAAGAGAATACTTAGCAGTAGTTCATGAGATAATGAGTAGAAGATATTGCATCAAAGTTTCTATAGTCATTCATAATGAATTAATGATCTCTACTCTTGCTTTAGTGATTCAGGTGCCGATAGAAATTGTGTTAAAGAAGGGTTAATTCCCACAAAGTATTTTGAAAAAACTTCTCAAACCTTAACCACTGCTGATAATACAGATTTAAAAGTAAACTATAAATTGTCAAACACTTATGTCTGTCATGAACGAGTCTGTATAAAATGAGTCTTAGTGTTGGATAAAAACCTAAACACTGAAATTATTTTAGGAAATCCATGCCTCACACTGTTAGAACCTTATACGGTAGATAACAATGGAATTCATTCTATTCTAAAAGGGAAAAGGGTAACATTCAAATTTGTTTTCTCCAAGAAGGTAGCTTTTATAAATAACCTTCACCATGCTGTCTCACACAAGGAAAAGCAAATTGCTTTCCTAAGACAGGAAATTAATATGATTTCCACTACTAAACAGGTAGAGCATCCTGCAACCCAAGAAAAGGTAAAGGCCTTTATGTTAAAACTGGAAAAGGATGTGTGTAGTGAAATTCCTATCGCTTTTTGGGAAGGAAAGAAGCATATGGTTAAATTACCATATGAATCTGACTTCAATGAAAGAAACATTCCTACTAAAGCCATGCCTATTCAAATGTCAACAGAATTGGTAGGATATTGCAAGAAAGAAATAGACCAACTCGTAGAGAAGGGTCTAATTAGGAAAAACTAATCCCCTTGGAGCTACTTTGCCTTTTATGTTTTTTAATGTTGCTGAGATTGAAAGAGGTGCTCCTAGGTTGGTAATTAACTATAAACCTTTAAATAAGGCCTTGCAATGGATCATATATCCAATCCCTAATAAAAGGGATTTAGTAAACAAGCTTTATGAAGCCTGAATATTTTCAAATTTTGATTTGAAAAGTGGTTTTTGGCATAATCAAATCGATGAAGAAGATAGATATAAAACTGCTTTTACTGTCCCATTTGGACATTATGAATGGAATGTTATGCCATTCGGTTTAAAAAATGCCCCTTCTGAATTTCAAAATGTTATGAATGACATTTTTAGTCCTTTTATGGAATTCATTATCGTTTATATTGATGATGTTTTAATATATTCTTTTGATATTACTCAGCATTGGAAACATCTTCATACTTTCTTTCATACTATCAAGAAAAATGGTCTTGTCTTATCTCTGAAAAAGATAAAGCTTTTTCAAACAAATGTATGATTCTTGGGCCACAACATTACTCAAGGATCAATTACTCCTATTGATCAAGCCCTTTGCTTTGGGGAAAAATTCCTGATGATTTAAAAGATAAACACCAATTGCAAAGGTTATAAACACCAATTGCAAAGGTTTATAAACACCCATTGCAAAGGTTTCTGGGACGTTTAAATTACGTAGCTAACTTTCATAAAGATCTAGCCCATGATTGCAAACCATTATTTGCAAGGTTAAGAAAGGAACCAACTCCATTGATGGAAAAGCACACCAAGGCTGTTCAGACTATAAAAAGTATGATACGGTATTTGCCGTGTCTTGCCATTCCTAATCCCAATTTTTATAAAATTGTTGAAACAGATGCATCTAAATTAGGTTATGGAGGTATCCTGAAACAAAAGGGGCCAGCAGGTAAGGAACAGCTGTTTAGATTTACTTGAGGTTTATGGAAACCAGCTCAACAGAAATATTCGACTATTAAAAAGAACTTTTATCTATTGTTCTTCAATGTATGAGCAATTTAAAAATAGCGCTAATCTCTTGGCACTTCAATGTATGCCAGATGAAGAACACTTTCCCACCTTTGGGATCAAACCAATGATATTTTATGAAAAGATCCTTGAAGAAACTGGGTTTGTGGCCTTTTATCACACCCCCAAGGGTAATGGTCCACAAATAACTTATTCCAAAGCTAAAATCAAGAAGGTTATGTCCTTTGACGAATTTGGGAGAGATCCTAATCGAAATCGTTCTCTTATAGAGAAGATGCCTTATAGGCAGTATAATTATTGGGACTATATTGAGTCCTGGACAAAAACATTCTTTTTACCGAAATGGATTGGGAAAACATTCCTGGTTTTTTTAAATTGATGAAAAATTTGAAGCACATTGTCCTAAATGGTTTTACTTTGGTGGGATCAATTTGGTCTAGAAAAATCATTTTTACCCGAAGACTATATCAAGTTTTCTTATATTACTGCTCGCTGTTATCACAGCAGAAGACCCTTAAGGACTATAGTTTTGCTAAACACGAAAAACTTTCATATTTTATTATTAATTTCAAATTGCCCTCGATTTGGGCATGGCAATATGCTTTGGAAAGTATCAATAATTTTCCCACTCTTGTCCGAATACTCAATTTTCGTTTTGTGAGACTCCTATAATTATGAGTCCATTACCAAACAAAATGTTTTAAAATGAAGATGCCGGACTCACTCAGCCATCCTACTCACAAATCGACTGAAATTTTGAATGAAAAAAGGGTTGAAGATGGAATCTACCAACTGGGTTATGACTCAGCCCCACTTTGGACTTATCTTACTTTATCTGAAGAAGACAATAATTATAGATCTACCGATGGAGTTATGACTCAGCATCTACTCGGCCTCGCCTGGATATATCCGACTTTATTAAAGTAACTTTATAAAAGTATCTTCTTAATTTTGTCGTTTTCTTCTTTTGGCCGACAAATGTAATTGATCGATGGGGCCTAATAAGCACCCACTTTTACTTGTGTACCCTTAGAAGAGTCTATAAATAGAACTAAGATTTATTTGTTCTAGGCACCTTGAAATTTGAGAAGAGAAGTTCTACTCTATAAAACTTTCAAGAGTTAATAAAGCTCTCCGAAGTTTATTCAACACTTCTGGTACTATTCTACTTTTCTTTGCATCTCATCATCTAAGTATGCTTTGTTCCTGCAACTCAGTTTGATCTGGAACATCAGAAATATATGTGCATATTTATTATTTGCATTATTCATAATATTTGTGGTTTTTAATTATGTTACTATGCTTATGTCTGTAGTCCAATTGCGTCAACAACTAAGGGAAATAGAAAGACAATGGATCTTGCAAATATTAGATTTATCGAAGCCTAGCTTCTGCTTCGATTAAGTACTCCGACTACTTATATTCCCCTTCGCCATCGTGTTGATAGGTTAGATAATTTAATAGATAGATTAAATCAGACTTGGCAAGATATTTCAGATGAGCTAGAAATCTTATCCCGACCATAGACACATCTCTGGTATCGAAGCCGAGGTTAAGGAGAGAGAGAGGTTTGATTGAGTCTAGGTTAGCTTGAGCTTTTAGGCCACTAAGCAAGGAGTGCGTTGGGCTGTGTTGCTCATTGTAATCTGTCCTGACTAAAACCCTCTAGACAGTCATTCGATAGACTGTTATAACCCAAATGGCTTCTTTTATTAGAAGTATGTCTAAAAGATCTGGGGAAACTTCTAGTTCTGTAATATCCAAATCAAGTAAAAACATGGAAGAATTAATTTTTGCTAATGTGGAAAGTGTGTTAAATAGGTGGACTATTCCTAAAATAGAACCTTCTCAAGTTTACAAGAAATGATCTTTTATGCTAAGATCATCTTATGTTGTTAAAACCATAGAACAGGCAAAATTTGTTCTTGAAACTCAAGAGGTAATACCTCTTCTTCCTCCTAAGCTTATAGCTAAGGAAATCCTCACAAAATATAATTATCTGCACATAGGGTTAGTACAAATAGTCCTAAAGCCCTTAACTCGTGAAGGATTAAACACTTCTGTCCTAGTTGTTTAAGAGATGCTAGGCACTATAGCTTTACTGATTCTTTATTAGGAATGGTAGAAACCAGCCTTTGTAAGGGACCAGTCTATTTTGACTGTTACCCCAATTTGACACTATCCATGGATGATCCAAATCTACAACATGCTTTGCAAATAAACTTGCAAGCTTCAAGATACAACATAATGTCTGAATCTAGAAACTTGGCGGTTATTTATCGCATATGTTTTAAAGCAATGAATACCATAACACCTAATGTCGTAGGTGTCTCAAAAAAGGGATCTACTGCCTTATTTTAGGCAGATACGACCAATGCTAATTTAGCCGTCCCAAAATCCACAAAATGGACCGATGTCACTCTCCCCTCAAATTGCTTCTTGAAAATGTCTCCACCTCTAGCTCAAAACCGATAGAGCCATGGAGAGTTAAACAAATAATCGAACATTCTGGGGGAGACATTGAAGTTTACTTCTCACCAAATAGAAAGGTCTTGTTGTCCTTATCTAGCTTAGACAAAAGATCTAACAAATATGAACCAGCTAGGTACAACACTTCCTCCATTTCTGAAAGAACCAATACTCCTCTGTAAAGGGTGTTACTGTATCACAAAATGATATCCCACATGCTGTTTATAAAGCAGCTTCTAATCCCGAGACTTCAGAAGTAGATTCTAATGACTCTACTGTACAACCAGAGCCTACACCATCCGAATTAAGTTTTGAACCTGGGAATTATCAAACAAATGAAAGGATTAATGTAATTCGTGAAACCTTTGTCCCAGATAGAAAAATCATAAGTAAAGAATTTATGAATAAAGAAAATAAGCCTTCTAGAGAATGGTACTTTGAAACTTTTAATAAAGAAGAATTATCAATTTTCAAAGAAATATTTTATAAAGAATTACCCTTAATAGGATACAATATGCCATTTAAACAATGGTTTGTCTTGTACCAGGAAAGAGAATCTGTCTCAGTCATAACAAAAACACCTCTGATAAAATGGACTCTAGTTTCAGGAGAAATAGTTGAGTCAATTCATCCTCCAGGAAGTTCTATAAAATTTGAAGGAATTGAGGCCAGCCCATACGTAGTACCCTCCGAATCTGAAAAGAATTTAAGAAAAAGTCAAAAACAGGGAAACTACACTAATCTGTGTCTAAAAACAATGATGGAACAAATGGATAGGATAGAAAGTCAATTAAAAGTTACTAAATTAAATCCTCGGTACAGTCTAATCCTCTGGTAGGTTCGAGCAACCAAACTCAAACCTTAAAGCCAAAATCTGAAATTAAACCTGCCCTAATTAGGCCAGGACCAAAAATTTCCCAAGAATTCAACCTAGGAGATGAGCCGTCCGAGGAATTCGTTAAATGACTACCTGATCGGGTGAAAGGAGTAAAAATTTCAGATAAACAAAAGGGAAACATTATTGTACTATCTCATAATTCTGACATAGATGAAACTGATCCAGACTCTGAAGAATTGGAAAATTTTAGGAGTCAATTAATGGAAAAACAGGCTAGTAGGATCATTCCAGTTAACACTAGGGGAAGTTGAATGACTTATCCACCTTTAGAACCTACTAGACAATATTATCCAAGACCAACTCCTCAAGATATTCTCTTTGAGGAAAACTACATCAACACTGCTGCTGAATATAGCAGTAGAACCATCTATGAATGGAATGTCGATGGACAATCCGATTATCAATTAATAAACACTTTGCATAATATGCTAATGTTTGTGACAATCTGTAGAGCCAATGGCAATACATATCCCTAAATAGCCAGCTTTATTACGGCTGGATTCACAGGACAACTTAAAGGTTGATGGGATAATTATGTCACAAAAGCCGAAAGAAATGAAGTTAGGAATGCTATTAAAACAGAAAATGGGCAATCAGATGCAGTTTATACACTCTGTCTCATTATCTATCACCATTTTTTAGGCAATGCTAACAATGTAGCTGATAGAGGAAAAGACCAACTAATGAACTTAAGATGTGCAACCCTCACACATTTTAGATGGTACAATGACGTCTTCATGACGCGAGTATTACTAAGATCGGACTGTAATAATTTCTTCTGGAAAGAGAGACTTTTAGTAGGATTACCACCTTTATTAAGTGAAAGAGTTAGAACTCATCTTAGGAATATTCATGGTGGCACGTATGATTTAACCCATTATTCTTATGGTAGTCTCATAAATGAGATTACTAAGGAGGGATTAGCTCTTTGTAATGACATGAACCTAAGAAACCAGCTTAAAAAATAAAGGCTAACTGGTAAGAAAGAAGTAGGACAATTTTGCCAACAGTTTGGATACTAAATAGAGTACAATGGTCCACATTGATGCTTTAAATTGCTCAACTCTCTCCATAGATAAGCATGTCACGTTTTAGTGCAATTTCAAACATAACTTGGTCTATTCGCATCTTTACCTTACGAAACGTTGCACGAAGGCTAAACGACCAGGTTAGACTTCTAAGAACACTAAATAGAGTACAACGGTCCACATTGATGCTTTGGAATTGCTCAACTCTCTCCACATACCAGCTTTTTACGTTTTTGCAATTTCAAACATAACTTGGTCTATTCGCATCTTTACCTTACGAAACGTTGCACAAAGGCTAAATAAGCAGGTTAGAGTTCTAAGAACACTAAATAGAGTACAACGGTCCACATTGATGCTTTGGAATTGCTCAACTCTCTCCATAGATAAGCATGTCACGTTTTCGTGCAATTTCAAACATAACTTGGTCTATCTGCATCTTTACCTTACGAAACGTTGCACGAAGGCTAAACGAGCAGGTTAGACTTCTAAGAACACTAAATAGAGCACAACGGTCCACATTGATGCTTTGGAATTGCTCAACTCTCTCTATAGATCAGCATGTCACGTTTTAGTGCAATTTCAAACATAACTTGGTCTATTCGCATCTTTACCTTACGAAACATTGCACGAAGGCTAAACGAGCAGGTTAGACTTCTAAGAACACTAAATAGAGTACAACGGTCCACATTGATGCTTTGGAATTGCTCAACTCTCTCCATATACGAGCTTTTCAGGTTTTTGTGCAATTTCAAACATAACTTGGTCTATTCGCATCTTTCCCTTACGAAACGTTGCACGAAGGCTAAACTAGCAAGTTAGACTTCTAAGAATACTAATATAGAGTACAACGGTCCACATTGATGCTTTGGAATTGCTAAACTCTCTCCATATACGAGCTTTTCAGGTTTTTGTGCAATTTCAAACATAACTTGGTCTATTCGCATCTTTCCCTTACGAAACGTTGCACGAAGGCTAAACTAGCACGTTAGACTTCTAAGAATACTAAATAGAGTACAAGGGCCCACATTCATGCTTTGGAATTGCTCAACTCTCACCATATAAGAGCTTGTGACGTTTTTGTGTAATTTCAAACATAACTTGGTCTATTAGCATCTTTACCTTACGAAACGTTGCACGAAGGCTAAACTAGCCAGTTAGACTTCAAAGAATACTAAACAGAGTACAATGGTCCACATCGATGCTTTGGAATTGCTCAACTCTCTCCAAATACGAGCTTTTCATGATTTTGTGCAATTTCAACCATAACTTGGTCTATTCGCATCTTTATCTTACGAAACGTTGCACGAAGGCTAAATGAGCAGGTTAGACTTCTAAGAACACTAAATAGAGTACAACGGTCCACATTGATGCTTTGAAATTGCTCAACTCTCTCCATAGATAAGCATGTCACGTTTTGTAGTGCAATTTCAAACATAACTTGGTATATTCGCATCTTTACCATATGAAACGTTGCACGAAGGCTAAACTAGAAAGTTAGACTTCTAAGAAGACTAAATATAGTACAACGGTCCACATTGATGCTTTGGAATTGCTCAACTCTCTCCATATACGAGCTTTTCATGTTTTTGTGCAATTTTGAACATAACATGGTCTATTCGCATCTTTACCTTACGAAACGTTGCACGAAGGTAAACTAGCCAGTTAGACTTCTAAGAAGACTAACTATAGCACAACGGTCCACATTGATGCTTTGCAATTCTCAACTCCTTCATATACGAGCTTTTCACATTTTTGTGCAATTTCAAACATAACTTGGTCTATCCGCATCTTTACCTCACGAAACGTTGCACGAAGGCTAAACTAGCAAGTTGACTTATAAGAATACTAAATAGAGTACAACAGTCCACATTGATGCTTTGGAATTGCTCAACTCACTCCATATACGAGCTTTTCAGGTTTTTGTGCAATTTCAAACATAACTTGGTCTATTCGCATCTTTACCTTACGAAACGTTGCACGAAGGCTAAATGAGCAGGTTAGAGTTCTAAAAACACTAAATAGAGTACAACGGTCCAAATTGATGCTTTGGAATTGCTCAACTCTCTCCATAGATAAGCATGTCACTTTTCATGCAATTTCAAACATAACTTGGTCTATCTGCTACTTTACCTTACGAAACATTGCACGAAGGCTAAACGAGCAGGTTAGACTTCAAGAACACTAAATAGAGTACAACGGTCCACATTGATGCTTTGGAATTGCTAAACTCTCTCCATATAGGATTTTTCAGTTTTTGTGCAATTTCAAACATAACTTGGTCTATTCGCATCTTTCCTTACGAAACGTTGCACGAAGGCTAAACTAGCAGTTAGACTTCTAAGAATACTAAATAGAGTACAACGGTCCACATTGATGCTTTGGAATTGCTCAACTCTCTCCATAGATCAGCAGTCTTTTTTTTTGTGCAATTTCAAACATAACTTGGTCTATTCGCATCTTTACCTTACGAAACATTGCACGAAGGCTAAACTAGCAGTTAGACTTCTAAGAACACTAAATAGAGTACAACGATCCACATTGATGCTTTGGAATTGCTCAACTCTCTCCATATACGAGCTTTTCAGTTTTTGTGCAATTTCAAACATAACTTGGTCTATTCGCATCTTTACCTTACGAAACGTTGCACGAAGGCTAAACTAGCAGTTAGACTTCTAAGAATACTAAATAGAGTACAACGGTCCACATTGATGCTTTGGAATTGCTAAACTCTCTCATATAGAGTTTTCAGGTTTTTGTGCAATTTCAAACATAACTTGGTCTATTCGCATCTTTCCCTTACGAAACGTTGCACGAAGGCTAAACTAGCACGTTAGACTTCTAAGAATACTAAATAGAACACAAGGCCCCATTCATGCTTTGGAATTGCTCAACACTCACCATATAAGAGCTTTTCACGTTTTTGTGCAATTTCAACATAACTTGGTCTATTCGCATCTTTCCTTACGAAACGTTGCACGAAGGCTAAACTAGCAGTTAGACTTCTAAGAATACTAAATAGAGTACAACGGTCCACATTGATGCTTTGGAATTGCTAAACTCTCTCCATATAGAGCTTTTCAGGTTTTTGTGAATTTCAAACATAACTTGGTCTATTCGCATCTTTCCCTTACGAAACGTTGCACGAAGGCTAAACTAGCACGTTAGACTTCTAAGAATACTAAATAGAGTACAACGGTCCACATTGATGCTTTGGAATTGCTAAACTCTCTCCATATAGAGCTTTTCAGTTTTTGTGAATTTCAAACATAACTTGGTCTATTCGCATCTTTACCTTACGAAACGTTGCACGAAGGCTAAACTAGCCAGTTAGACTTCTAAGAATACAAAACAGACTACAACGGTCCACATCGATGCTTTGGAATTGCTCAACTCTCTCCAAATACGAGCTTTTCATGATTTTGTGCAATTTCAAACATAACTTGGTCTATTCGCATCTTTATCTTACGAAACGTTGCACGAAGGCTAAATGAGCAGGTTAGACTTCTAAGAACACTAAATAGAGTACAACGGTCCACATTGATGCTTTGGAATTGCTCAACACTCTCCATAGATCAGCATGTCACGTTTTAGTGCAATTTCAAACATAACTTGGTCTATTCGCATCTTTACCTTACGAAACATTGCACGAAGGCTAAACGAGCAGGTTAGACTTCTAAGAACACTAAATAGAGTACAACGGTCCACATTGATGCTTTGGAATTGCTCAACTCTCTCCATATAAGCTTTTCATTTTTTTTCAATTTCAACATATTCTGCATCTTTCCTCTAAACGTTCCCTTCTAGTTCTTCTAATACTCTACGTCATCTCTTTTGCTCAATCTCTCCATATACGAGCTTTTCAGTTTTTGCAATTTCAAACATAACTTGGTCTATTCGCATCTTTCCTTACGAAACGTTGCACGAAGGCTAAACTAGCAGTTAGACTTCTAAGAATACTAAATAGAGTACAAGGTCCACATTGATGCTTTGGAATTGCTCAACTCTCATAATAGAGCTTTTCAGTTTTTGTGCAATTTCAAACATAACTTGGTCTATTCGCATCTTTACCTTACGAAACGTTGCACGAAGGCTAAACTAGCCAGTTAGACTTCTAAGAATACTAAATAGAGTACAACGGTCCACATTGATGCTTTGGAATTGCTCAAACTCTCTCCATATACGAGCTTTTCAGGTTTTTGTGCAATTTCAAACATAACTTGGTCTATTCGCATCTTTCCCTTACGAAACGTTGCACGAAGGCTAAACTAGCAGTTAGACTTCTAAGAATACTAAATAGAGTACAAGGTCCACATTGATGCTTTGGAATTGCTAAACTCTCTCCATATAGAGCTTTTCAGTTTTTGTGCAATTTCAAACATAACTTGGTCTATTCGCATCTTTCCTTACGAAACGTTGCACGAAGGCTAAACTAGCAGTTAGACTTCTAAGAATACTAAATAGAGTACAACGGTCCACATTGATGCTTTGGAATTGCTAAACTCTCTCCATATACGAGCTTTCAGTTTTGTGCAATTTCAAACATAACTTGGTCTATTCGCATCTTTCCTTACGAAACGTTGCACGAAGGCTAAACTAGCAGTTAGACTTCTAAGAATACTAAATAGAGTACAACGGTCCACATCATGATGCTTTGGAATTGCTCAACTCTCTCCATATAGCTTTTCACGTTTTGTGCAATTTCAAACATAACTTGGTCTATTCGCATCTTTACCTTACGAAACGTTGCACGAAGGCTAAACTAGCAGTTAGACTTCTAAGAATACTAAATAGAGTACAACGGTCCACATTGATGCTTTGGAATTGCTAAACTCTCCCATATAGAGTTTTCAGTTTTTGTGCAATTTCAAACATAACTTGGTCTATTCGCATCTTTACCTTACGAAACGTTGCACGAAGGCTAAACTAGCAGTTAGACTTCTAAGAATACTAAATAGAGTACAACGGTCCACATTGATGCTTTGGAATTGCTCAAACTCTCCCATATAAGAGCTTTTCAGTTTTTGTGCAATTTCAAACATAACTTGGTCTATTCGCATCTTTACCTTACGAAACGTTGCACGAAGGCTAAACTAGCAGTTAGACTTCTAAGAATACTAAATAGAGTACAACGGTCCACATTGATGCTTTGGAATTGCTCAACTCTCTCCATATACGAGCTTTTCAGGTTTTTGTGCAATTTCAAACATAACTTGGTCTATTCGCATCTTTATCCTTACGAAACGTTGCACGAAGGCTAAACTAGCAGTTAGACTTCTAAGAATACTAAATAGAGTACAACGGTCCACATTGATGCTTTGGAATTGCTAAACTCTCTCCATATAGAGCTTTTCAGGTTTTTGTGCAATTTCAAACATAACTTGGTCTATTCGCATCTTTCCTTACGAAACGTTGCACGAAGGCTAAACTAGCAGTTAGACTTCTAAGAATACTAAATAGAGTACACAAGGTCCACATTGATGCTTTGGAATTGCTCAACTCTCTCCATATACGAGCTTTTCAGTTTTTGTGCAATTTCAAACATAACTTGGTCTATTCGCATCTTTCCTTACGAAACGTTGCACGAAGGCTAAACTAGCAGTTAGACTTCTAAGAATACTAAATAGAGTACAACGGTCCACATTGATGCTTTGGAATTGCTCAACTCTCCATATAGAGCTTTTCAGTTTTTGTGCAATTTCAAACATAACTTGGTCTATTCGCATCTTTACCTTACGAAACGTTGCACGAAGGCTAAACTAGCAGTTAGACTTCTAAGAATACTAAATAGAGTACAACGGTCCACATTGATGCTTTGGAATTGCTAAACTCTCTCCATAGAAGCTTTTCAGTTTTTGTGCAATTTCAAACATAACTTGGTCTATTCGCATCTTTACCTTACGAAACGTTGCACGAAGGCTAAACTAGCAGTTAGACTTCTAAGAATACTAAATAGAGTACAACGGTCCACATTGATGCTTTGGAATTGCTAACTCTCTCCATATACGAGCTTTTCAGGTTTTTGTGCAATTTCAAACATAACTTGGTCTATTCGCATCTTTCCTTACGAAACGTTGCACGAAGGCTAAACTAGCAGTTAGACTTCTAAGAATACTAAATAGAGTACAACGGTCCACATTGATGCTTTGGAATTGCTAAACTCTCTCCCATATAGAGTTTTCAGGTTTTTGTGCAATTTCAAACATAACTTGGTCTATTCGCATCTTTCCTTACGAAACGTTGCACGAAGGCTAAACTAGCAGTTAGACTTCTAAGAATACTAAATAGAGTACAACGGTCCACATTCATGCTTTGGAATTGCTCAAACTCTCTCCATATAGAGCTTTTCAGTTTTTGTGCAATTTCAAACATAACTTGGTCTATTCGCATCTTTACCTTACGAAACGTTGCACGAAGGCTAAACTAGCAGTTAGACTTCTAAGAATACTAAATAGAGTACAACGGTCCACATTGATGCTTTGGAATTGCTCAACTCTCCATATAGAGCTTTTCATGTTTTGTGCAATTTCAAACATAACTTGGTCTATTCGCATCTTTACCTTACGAAACGTTGCACGAAGGCTAAACTAGCAGTTAGACTTCTAAGAACACTAAATAGAGTACAACGGTCCACATTGATGCTTTGGAATTGCTCAACTCTCTCCATAATAGCTTTTCAGTTTTGTGCAATTTCAAACATAACTTGGTCTATTCGCATCTTTCCTTACGAAACGTTGCACGAAGGCTAAACTAGCAGTTAGACTTCTAAGAACACTAAATAGAGTACAACGGTCCACATTGATGCTTTGGAATTGCTAACTCTCTCCATATAGAGCTTTTCAGTTTTTGTGCAATTTCAAACATAACTTGGTCTATTCGCATCTTTCCCTTACGAAACGTTGCACGAAGGCTAAACTAGCAGTTAGACTTCTAAGAATACTAAATAGAGTACAACGGTCCACATTGATGCTTTGGAATTGCTAACTCTCTCCATATAGAGCTTTTCAGTTTTTGTGCAATTTCAAACATAACTTGGTCTATTCGCATCTTTACCTTACGAAACGTTGCACGAAGGCTAAACTAGCCAGTTAGACTTCTAAGAATACTAAATAGAGTACAACGGTCCACATTGATGCTTTGGAATTGCTAAACTCTCTCCATATACGAGCTTTTCAGTTTTTGTGCAATTTCAAACATAACTTGGTCTATTCGCATCTTTCCTTACGAAACGTTGCACGAAGGCTAAACTAGCAGTTAGACTTCTAAGAATACTAAATAGAGTACAACGGTCCACATTGATGCTTTGGAATTGCTAAACTCTCTCCATATAGAGTTTTTCAGGTTTTTGTGCAATTTCAAACATAACTTGGTCTATTCGCATCTTTCCTTACGAAACGTTGCACGAAGGCTAAACTAGCAGTTAGACTTCTAAGAATACTAAATAGAGTACAACGGTCCACATTGATGCTTTGGAATTGCTCAACTCTCCATATAGAGCTTTTCAGTTTTTTGTGCAATTTCAAACATAACTTGGTCTATTCGCATCTTTACCTTACGAAACGTTGCACGAAGGCTAAACTAGCAGTTAGACTTCTAAGAATACTAAATAGACTACAACGGTCCACATTCGATGCTTTGGAATTGCTCAACTCTCTCCATAATACGAGCTTTTCAGTTTTGTGCAATTTCAAACATAACTTGGTCTATTCGCATCTTTACCTTACGAAACGTTGCACGAAGGCTAAACTGAGCAGTTAGACTTCTAAGAATACTAAATAGAGTACAACGGTCCACATTGATGCTTTGGAATTGCTCAACTCTCTCCATATCAGCATGTCAGTTTTGTGCAATTTCAAACATAACTTGGTCTATTCGCATCTTTACCTTACGAAACGTTGCACGAAGGCTAAACTAGCAGTTAGACTTCTAAGAATACTAAATAGAGTACAACGGTCCACATTGATGCTTTGGAATTGCTAAACTCTCTCCCATATACGAGCTTTTCAGTTTTTGTGCAATTTCAAACATAACTTGGTCTATTCGCATCTTTCCTTACGAAACGTTGCACGAAGGCTAAACTAGCAGTTAGACTTCTAAGAATACTAAATAGAGTACAACGGTCCACATTGATGCTTTGGAATTGCTAACTCTCTCCATATAGAGCTTTTCAGTTTTTGTGCAATTTCAAACATAACTTGGTCTATTCGCATCTTTCCTTACGAAACGTTGCACGAAGGCTAAACTAGCAGTTAGACTTCTAAGAATACTAAATAGAGTACAACGGTCCACATTGATGCTTTGGAATTGCTAAACTCTCTCCATATACGAGAGTTTTCAGTTTTTGTGCAATTTCAAACATAACTTGGTCTATTCGCATCTTTCCTTACGAAACGTTGCACGAAGGCTAAACTAGCAGTTAGACTTCTAAGAATACTAAATAGAGACACAGGTCCACATTGATGCTTTGGAATTGCTAAACTCTCTCCATATAGAGCTTTTCAGTTTTTGTGCAATTTCAAACATAACTTGGTCTATTCGCATCTTTACCTTACGAAACGTTGCACGAAGGCTAAACTAGCAGTTAGACTTCTAAGAATACTAAATAGAGTACAACGGTCCACATTGATGCTTTGGAATTGCTCAACTCTCTCCATAAGAGCTTCATTTTGTGCAATTTCAAACATAACTTGGTCTATTCGCATCTTTACCTTACGAAACGTTGCACGAAGGCTAAACTAGCAGTTAGACTTCTAAGAACACTAAATAGAGTACAACGGTCCACATTGATGCTTTGGAATTGCTCAACTCTCTCCATATAGAGTTTTCACGTTTTTGTGCAATTTCAAACATAACTTGGTCTATTCGCATCTTTACCTTACGAAACGTTGCACGAAGGCTAAACTAGCAGTTAGACTTCTAAGAATACTAAATAGAGTACAACGGTCCACATTGATGCTTTGGAATTGCTCAACTCTCCCATATACGAGCTTTTCAGGTTTTTGTGCAATTTCAAACATAACTTGGTCTATTCGCATCTTTCCTTACGAAACGTTGCACGAAGGCTAAACTAGCAGTTAGACTTCTAAGAATACTAAATAGAGTACAACGGTCCCATTGATGCTTTGGAATTGCTAAACTCTCTCCATATAGAGCTTTTCAGTTTTTGTGCAATTTCAAACATAACTTGGTCTATTCGCATCTTTACCTTACGAAACGTTGCACGAAGGCTAAACTAGCCAGTTAGACTTCTAAGAATACTAAATAGAGTACAACGGTCCACATTGATGCTTTGGAATTGCTAAACTCTCTCCATATAGAGCTTTTCAGGTTTTTGTGCAATTTCAAACATAACTTGGTCTATTCGCATCTTTCCCTTACGAAACGTTGCACGAAGGCTAAACTAGCAGTTAGACTTCTAAGAATACTAAATAGAGTACAACGGTCCACATTGATGCTTTGGAATTGCTAACTCTCTCCATATAGAGCTTTTCAGTTTTTGTGCAATTTCAAACATAACTTGGTCTATTCGCATCTTTCCTTACGAAACGTTGCACGAAGGCTAAACTAGCCAGTTAGACTTCTAAGAATACTAAATAGAGTACAACGGTCCACATTGATGCTTTGGAATTGCTAAACTCTCCATATAGCTTTTCAGTTTTGTGCAATTTCAAACATAACTTGGTCTATTCGCATCTTTCCTTACGAAACGTTGCACGAAGGCTAAACTAGCCAGTTAGACTTCTAAGAACTAAATAGAGTACAACGGTCCACATTGATGCTTTGGAATTGCTAAACTCTCTCCATATAGAAGTTTCAGTTTTTGTGCAATTTCAAACATAACTTGGTCTATTCGCATCTTTCCTTACGAAACGTTGCACGAAGGCTAAACTAGCAGTTAGACTTCTAAGAATACTAAATAGAGTACAACGGTCCACATTGATGCTTTGGAATTGCTAAACTCTCTCCATATAGAGCTTTTCAGTTTTTGTGAATTTCAAACATAACTTGGTCTATTCGCATCTTTCCTTACGAAACGTTGCACGAAGGCTAAACTAGCACAGTTAGACTTCTAAGAATACTAAATAGAGTACAAGGTCCACATCATGCTTTGGAATTGCTCAACTCTCTCCATATACTTTTCACGTTTTTGTGATTTCAAACATAACTTGGTCTATTCGCATCTTTACCTTACGAAACGTTGCACGAAGGCTAAACTAGCCAGTTAGACTTCTAAGAATACTAAATAGAGTACAACGGTCCACATTGATGCTTTGGAATTGCTCAAACTCTCTCCATATAGAGCTTTTCAGTTTTTGTGCAATTTCAAACATAACTTGGTCTATTCGCATCTTTACCTTACGAAACGTTGCACGAAGGCTAAACTAGCAGTTAGACTTCTAAGAACTAAATAGAGTACAACGGTCCACATTGATGCTTTGGAATTGCTAAACTCTCTCCATATAGAGCTTTTCAGGTTTTTGTGCAATTTCAAACATAACTTGGTCTATTCGCATCTTTCCCTTACGAAACGTTGCACGAAGGCTAAACTAGCACGTTAGACTTCTAAGAATACTAAATAGAGTACAAGGGCCCACATTGATGCTTTGGAATTGCTAAACTCTCACCATATAGAGCTTTTCAGTTTTTGTGCAATTTCAAACATAACTTGGTCTATTCGCATCTTTACCTTACGAAACGTTGCACGAAGGCTAAACTAGCAGTTAGACTTCTAAGAATACTAAAAGAGTACAACGGTCCACATTGATGCTTTGGAATTGCTCAACTCTCTCCAAATACGAGCTTTTCATGTTTTTGTGCAATTTCAAACATAACTTGGTCTATTCGCATCTTTACCTTACGAAACGTTGCACGAAGGCTAAATAGCAGTTAGACTTCTAAGAACACTAAATAGAGTACAACGGTCCACATTGATGCTTTGGAATTGCTCAACTCTCTCCATAGATCAGCTGTCACGTTTTTGTGCAATTTCAAACATAACTTGGTCTATTCGCATCTTTACCTTACGAAACGTTGCACGAAGGCTAAACTAGCCAGTTAGACTTCTAAGAACACTAAATAGAGTACAACGGTCCACATTGATGCTTTGGAATTGCTAAACTCTCTCCATATAGAGTTTTTCAGGTTTTTGTGCAATTTCAAACATAACTTGGTCTATTCGCATCTTTCCCTTACGAAACGTTGCACGAAGGCTAAACTAGCACGTTAGACTTCTAAGAATACTAAATAGAGCACAAGGGCCCATTCATGCTTTGGAATTGCTCAACTCTCACCATATAAGAGCTTTTCACGTTTTTGTGCAATTTCAAACATAACTTGGTCTATTCGCATCTTTACCTTACGAAACGTTGCACGAAGGCTAAACTAGCCAGTTAGACTTCTAAGAAACTAAATAGAGTACAACGGTCCACATTGATGCTTTGGAATTGCAAACTCTCTCCATATACGAGCTTTTCAGTTTTTGTGCAATTTCAAACATAACTTGGTCTATTCGCATCTTTCCCTATACGAAACGTTGCACGAAGGCTAAACTAGCAGTTAGACTTCTAAGAATACTAAAAGAGTACAACGGTCACATTGATGCTTTGGAATTGCTAAACTCTCTCCATATAGAGTTTTTCAGGTTTTTGTGTAATTTCAAACATAACTTGGTCTATTCGCATCTTTCCCCCTTACGAAACGTTGCACGAAGGCTAAACTAGCACGTTAGACTTCTAAGAATACTAAATAGAGTACAAGGTCCACATTCATGCTTTGGAATTGCTAAACTCTCTCCATATAAGAGCTTTTCACGTTTTTGTGCAATTTCAAACATAACTTGGTCTATTCGCATCTTTACCTTACGAAACGTTGCACGAAGGCTAAACTAGCCAGTTAGACTTCTAAGAATACAAATAGACTACAACGGTCCACATCGATGCTTTGGAATTGCTCAACTCTCTCCAAATACGAGCTTTTCATGATTTTTGTGCAATTTCAAACATAACTTGGTCTATTCGCATCTTTATCTTACGAAACGTTGCACGAAGGCTAAATGAGCAGGTTAGACTTCTAAGAACACTAAATAGAGTACAACGGTCCACATTGATGCTTTGGAATTGCTCAAACTCTCTCCATAGAAGCATGTCACGTTTTAGTGCAATTTCAAACATAACTTGGTCTATTCGCATCTTTACCTTACGAAACGTTGCACGAAGGCTAAACGAGCAGTTAGACTTCTAAGAACACTAAATAGAGTACAACGGTCCACATTGATGCTTTGGAATTGCTAAACTCTCTCCATATAGAGCTTTTCAGGTTTTTGGCAATTTCAAACATAACTTGGTCTATTCGCATCTTTCCCTTACGAAACGTTGCACGAAGGCTAAACTAGCACGTTAGACTTCTAAGAATACTAAATAGAGCACAAGGCCACATTCATGCTTTGGAATTGCTCAACTCTCACCATATAAGAGCTTTTCACGTTTTTGTGCAATTTCAAACATAACTTGGTCTATTCGCATCTTTACCTTACGAAACGTTGCACGAAGGCTAAACTAGCAGTTAGACTTCTAAGAATACTAAATAGAGTACAACGGTCCACATTGATGCTTTGGAATTGCTAAACTCTCTCCATATACGAGCTTTTCAGTTTTTGTGCAATTTCAAACATAACTTGGTCTATTCGCATCTTTCCCTACGAAACGTTGCACGAAGGCTAAACTAGCAAGTTAGACTTCTAAGAATACTAAATAGAGTACAACGGTCCACATTGATGCTTTGGAATTGCTAAACTCTCTCCATATAGGCTTTTTCAGGTTTTTGTGAATTTCAAACATAACTTGGTCTATTCGCATCTTTCCTTACGAAACGTTGCACGAAGGCTAAACTAGCAGTTAGACTTCTAAGAATACTAAAGAGTACAAGGGCCACATTCTTTGGAATTGCTAAACTCTCACCATATAAGAGCTTTTCACGTTTTTGTGCAATTTCAAACATAACTTGGTCTATTCGCATCTTTCCCTTACGAAACGTTGCACGAAGGCTAAACTAGCCAGTTAGACTTCTAAGAATACAAACAGACTACAACGGTCCACATCGATGCTTTGGAATTGCTCAACTCTCTCCAAATACGAGCTTTTCATGTTTTTGTGCAATTTCAAACATAACTTGGTCTATTCGCATCTTTATCTTACGAAACGTTGCACGAAGGCTAAATAGCAGTTAGACTTCTAAGAACACTAAATAGAGTACAACGGTCCACATTGATGCTTTGGAATTGCTCAACTCTCCCATAATCAGCATGTCACGTTTTTGTGCAATTTCAAACATAACTTGGTCTATTCGCATCTTTCCTTACGAAACGTTGCACGAAGGCTAAACGAGCAGTTAGACTTCTAAGAACTAAATAGAGTACAACGGTCCACATTGATGCTTTGGAATTGCTCAATCTCTCCATATACGAGCTTTTCAGGTTTTTGCGCAATTTCAAACATAACTTGGTCTATTCGCATCTTTACCTTACGAAACGTTGCACGAAGGCTAAACTAGCAGTTAGACTTCTAAGAATACTAAATAGAGCAACGGGCCACATTGATGCTTTGGAATTGCTAACTCTCACCATATAAGAGCTTTTCACGTTTTGTGCAATTTCAAACATAACTTGGTCTATTCGCATCTTTCCTTACGAAACGTTGCACGAAGGCTAAACTAGCCAGTTAGACTTCTAAGAATACTAAATAGAGTACAACGGTCCACATTGATGCTTTGGAATTGCTAAACTCTCTCCATATAAGAGCTTTTCAGGTTTTTGTGCAATTTCAAACATAACTTGGTCTATTCGCATCTTTCCCTACGAAACGTTGCACGAAGGCTAAACTAGCAAGTTAGACTTCTAAGAATACTAAATAGAGTACAACGGTCCACATTGATGCTTTGGAATTGCTAAACTCTCTCCATATAGAGCTTTTCAGTTTTTGTGCAATTTCAAACATAACTTGGTCTATTCGCATCTTTACCTTACGAAACGTTGCACGAAGGCTAAACTAGCCAGTTAGACTTCTAAGAATACTAAATGAGTACAACGGTCCACATTGATGCTTTGGAATTGCTAAACTCTCTCCATAGATCAGCAGTCACGTTTTTGTGCAATTTCAAACATAACTTGGTCTATTCGCATCTTTCCTTACGAAACGTTGCACGAAGGCTAAACTAGCAGTTAGACTTCTAAGAACACTAAATAGAGTACAACGGTCCACATTGATGCTTTGGAATTGCTCAAACTCTCTCCATAGATAGATGTTTCAGTTTTGTGCAATTTCAAACATAACTTGGTCTATTCGCATCTTTCCTTACGAAACGTTGCACGAAGGCTAAACTAGCAGTTAGACTTCTAAGAATACTAAATAGAGTACAACGGTCCACATTGATGCTTTGGAATGCTAAACTCTCTCCATATAGGAGTTTTTCAGGTTTTTGTGAATTTCAAACATAACTTGGTCTATTCGCATCTTTCCTTACGAAACGTTGCACGAAGGCTAAACTAGCAGTTAGACTTCTAAGAATACTAAATAGAGCACAAGGTCCACATTCATGCTTTGGAATTGCTAAACTCCTCACCATATAGAGCTTTTCAAGTTTTGTGCAATTTCAAACATAACTTGGTCTATTCGCATCTTTACCTTACGAAACGTTGCACGAAGGCTAAACTAGCCAGTTAGACTTCTAAGAAGAATACTAAATAGAGTACAACGGTCCACATTGATGCTTTGGAATTGCTAAACTCTCTCCATATAGGTTTTTCAGGTTTTTGTGTAATTTCAAACATAACTTGGTCTATTCGCATCTTTCCCTTACGAAACGTTGCACGAAGGCTAACTAGCACTTAGACTTCTAAGAAACTAAATAGAGCACAAGGGCCACATTCATGCTTGGAATTGCTCAACTCTCACCATATAGAGAGCTTTTCACGTTTTTGTGCAATTTCAAACATAACTTGGTCTATTCGCATCTTACCTTACGAAACGTTGCACGAAGGCTAAACTAGCCAGTTAGACTTCTAAGAATACTAATAGAGTACAAGGTCCACATTGATGCTTTGGAATTGCTAATCTCTCCATATACGAGCTTTTCCAGGTTTTGTGCAATTTCAAACATAACTTGGTCTATTCGCATCTTTCCCCTTACGAAACGTTGCACGAAGGCTAAACTAGCAGTTAGACTTCTAAGAATACTAAATAGAGTACAACGGACGTCCACATTGATGCTTTGGAATTGCTAAACTCTCTCCATATAGAGTTTTCAGTTTTGTGTAATTTCAAACATAACTTGGTCTATTCGCATCTTTCCTTACGAACGTTGCACGAAGGCTAAACTAGCGTTAGACTTCTAAGAAACTAAATAGAGTACAAGGTCCACATTCATGCTTTGGAATTGCTAAACTCTCACCATATAGAGCTTTTCACGTTTTTGTGCAATTTCAAACATAACTTGGTCTATTCGCATCTTTACCTTACGAAACGTTGCACGAAGGCTAAACTAGCCAGTTAGACTTCTAAGAATACTAAATAGAGTACAACGGTCCACATTGATGCTTTGGAATTGCTCAAACTCTCTCCATATAGGAGCTTTTCAGTTTTGTGTAATTTCAAACATAACTTGGTCTATTCGCATCTTTCCTTACGAAACGTTGCACGAAGGCTAAACTAGCACGTTAGACTTCTAAGAATACTAAATAGAGCACAAGGCCCATTCATGCTTTGGAATTGCTCAACTCTCCCATATAAGAGCTTTTCACGTTTTTGTGCAATTTCAAACATAACTTGGTCTATTCGCATCTTTACCTTACGAAACGTTGCACGAAGGCTAACTAGCCGTTAGACTTCTAAGAATACTAAATAGAGTACAACGGTCCACATTGATGCTTTGGAATTGCTAAACTCTCTCCTATACGAGCTTTCCAGGTTTTGTGCAATTTCAAACATAACTTGGTCTATTCGCATCTTTCCCTACGAAACGTTGCACGAAGGCTAAACTAGCAAGTTAGACTTCTAAGAATACTAAATAGAGTACAACTCCACATTGATGCTTTGGAATTGCTAAACTCTCTCCATATAGAAGTTTTTCAGTTTTTGTGTAATTTTCAAACATAACTTGGTCTATTCGCATCTTTCCCTTACGAAACGTTGCACGAAGGCTAACTAGCACGTTAGACTTCTAAGAATACCTAATAGAGTACAAGGGCCCACATCATGCTTTGGAATTGCTAACTCTCTCACCATATAGAGCTTTTCACGTTTTTTGCATTTCAAACATAACTTGGTCTATTCGCATCTTTACTTACGAAACGTTGCACGAAGGCTAAACTAGCCAGTTAGACTTCTAAGAATACTAATAGAGTACAACGGTCCACATTGATGCTTTGGAATTGCTCAACTCTCTCCATATAGAGCTTTTCAGTTTTTGTGCAATTTTCAAACATAACTTGGTCTATTCGCATCTTTCCTACGAAACGTTGCACGAAGCTAAACTAGCAAGTTAGACTTCTAAGAAATACTAAATAGAGTACAATGTTCCACATGATGCTTTGGAATTGTAAACTCTCTCCATAGGAGTTTTTCAGGTTTTGTGTAATTTCAAACATAACTTGGTCTATTCGCATCTTTCCCTTCGAAACGTTGCACGAAGGCTAAACTAGCACTTAGACTTCTAAGAATACTTAATAGAGTACAAGGGCCCATCATGCTTTGGAATTGCTAACTCTCACCATATAAGAAGCTTTTACGTTTTTGTGCAATTTCAAACATAACTTGGTCTATTCGGCATCTTTACCTTACGAAACGTTGCACGAAGGCTAAACTAGCCAGTTAGACTTCTAAGAATACAAAACAGACTACAACGGTCCACATCGATGCTTTGGAATTGCTCAACTCTCTCCAAATACGAGCTTTTCCATGATTTTGTGGCAATTTCAAAACATAACTTGGTCTATTCGCATCTTTATCTTACAGAAACTTTGCACGAATGCTAAATGAGCAGGTTAGCTTCTAAGAACACTAAAGAGTAGTACAACGTCCACATTGATGCTTGGAATTGCTAACTCTCTCCATCATCAGCATTGTCACGTTTTAGTGCATTTCAAACATAACTTGGTCTATTCGCATCTTTACCTTACGAACATTGCACGAAGGCTAACTAGCAGCTTAGACTTGTTTAAGAACACTAAATAGAGTACAACGGTCCACATTGATGCTTTGGAATTGCTCAACTCTCTCCATAAGTCAGCATGTCACGTTTTAGTGCAATTTCAACATAACTTTCTATTCGCATCTTTACCTTACGAAAACATTGCACGAAGGTCTAAACGAGCAGTTAGATTTCTAAGAACACTAATAGAGTACAACGGTCCACATTGATGCTTTGGAATTGCTAAACTCTCTCCATATAGAGTTTTTGCAGGTTTTTGTGATAATTTCAACATAACTTGGTCTATTCGCATCTTTCCCTTACACGAAACATTGCACGAAGGCTAAACTAGCACGTTTAGACTTCTAAGAATACTTAATAGAGTACAAGGGCCCCATTCATGCTTTGGAATTGCTAAACTCTCACCATATAAGAGCTTTTCACGTTTTTGTGCAATTTCAAACATACTTACGTGGTCTATTCGCATCTTTACCTACGAAACGATTGCACGAACATACGCTAAACTAGCCAGTTAGACTTCTAAGAATACAAACAGACTACAACGTCCACATCGATGCTTTGGAATTGCTCAACTCTCTCCAAATACTGAGCTTTTCATGATTTTGTGCAATTTCAAACATAACTTGGTCTATTCGCATCTTTACCTTACGAAACATTGCACGAAGGCTAAACGAGCAGCTTAGACTTCTAAGAACACTAAATAGAGTACAACGGTCCACATATGATGCTTTGGAATTGCTCAAATCTCTCCATATACGAGCTTTTCAGGTTTTTTGCGCAATTTTCAAACATAACTGTGGTCTAGGTCGTATCTTTCCCTTACGAAACGTTGTCACGAAGGCTAAACTAGCTACGTTGACCTTCTAGAATACTAAATAGAGCACAAGGGCCCACATTCATGCTTTGGAATTACTCAACTCTCACCATATAAGAGCTTTTCACGTTTTTTGTGCAATTTCAAATATCTTGGTCTATTCGCATCTTTACCTTACGAAACGTTGCACGAAGGCTAACTAGCCAGTTAGACTTCTAAGAATACTAAATAGAGTCGTACAAGGTCCACATTGATGCTTTGGAATTGCTAAACTCTCTCCATATACGAGCTTTCCCAGGTTTTGTGCAATTTCAACATAACTTGTCTATTCGCATCTTTTCCCCTACGAAACGTTGCACGAAGGCTAAACTAGCAAGTTAGACTTCTAAAGATACTACTAATAGAGTACAAGGGCCCACATTCATGCTTTAGAATTGCTAAACTAATACGACTCTACCATAATGAGCTTTTCACGTTTTTTGTGAAATTTCAAACATAACTGGTCTATTCGCATCTTTACCTTACGAAACGTTGCACGAAGGCTAACTAGCCAGTTAGACTTCTAAAATACAAACAGACTACACAACGGTCCACATCGATGCTTTGGAATTGCTCAACTCTCTCCAAATACGAGCTTTTCACGTTTTTGTGAAATTTCAAAACATAACTTGGTCTATGTCGCATCTTTACCTTACGAAACATTGCACGAAGGCTAAACGAGCAGGTTAGATTTCTACAGAACACTAAATAGAGTACAACGGTCACACATTGATGCTTTGGAATTGCTAAACTCTCCCCATATAGGAAGTTTTTCACAGGTTTTATGTAATTTCAAACATAAACTTGGTCTATTCGCATCTTCCCTTACGAAACGTTTGCACGAAGGCTAAATCTAGCACGTTAGACTTCTAAGAATACTAAATAGCACAAGGGCCCACATTCATGCTTTGGAATTGCTCAACTCTCACCATATAAGAGCTTTTCACGTTTTTTGTGTGCAATTTCAAACATAACTTGGTCTATTCGCATCTTTACCTTACGAAACGGCAGAAGGCTAAACTAGCCAGTTAGACTTCTAAGAATACTAAATAGAGTACAACGGTCCACATTGATGCTTTGGAATTGCTAAACTCTCTCCATGTTACGAGCTTTTCATGTTTTTGTGCAATTTCAAACATAACTTGGTCTATTCGCATTTTCCCCTACGAAACGTGATGACGAAGGCTATAGCAAGTTAGACTTCTAAGAATACTAAAATAGAGTACAACGGTCCACATTGATGCTTTGGAATTGCTAAACTCTCTGCACATATAGGAGTTTTTCAGGTTTTTGTGTAATTTCAAACATAACTTGGTCTATTCGCATCTTTCCCTTACGAACGTTGCACGAAGGCTAAACTAGCACGTTAGACTTCTAGAATACTTAATAGAGTACAAGGGCCCACATTCATGCTTTGGAATTGCTAAACTCTCACCATATAAGAGCTTTTCAGTTTTTGTGCAATTTCAAACATAACTTGGTCTATTCGCTATCTTTCCTTACGAAACGTTGCACGAAGGCTAAATAGCCAGTTAGGACTTCTAAAATACAAACGACTACAACGGTCCACATCGATGCTTTGGAATTGCTCAACTCTCTCCAAATACGATGCTTTTTATGATTTTGTGCAATTTCAAACATAACTTGTCTATTCGCCATCTTTATCTTACGAAACGTTGCACGATGGAGGCTAAATGAGCAGCTAGTTAGACTTCTAAGAACACTAAATAGAGTACAAATGTCCACATTGATGCTTTGGAATTGCTCAAATCTCTCCATATACGAGCTTTTCAGGTTTTTGTGCAGCATTTCAAACATAACTGGGTCTATTCGCATCTTCCCTTACGAAACGTTGCACGAAAGGCTAAACTAGCACTTAGACTTCTAAGAATATCTAAATAGAGCACAAGGGCCCACATTCATCTTTGCTTTGGAATTTGTGCAATTTCAAACATAACTGGTCTATTCGCATCTTTACCTTACGAAACGTTGCACGAAGGCTAAACTAGCCAGTTAGACTTCTAAGAATACTAAATAGAGTACAACGGTCCACATTGATGCTTCTGGAATTGCTAAACTCCTCCATATACGAGCTTCCAGGTTTTGTGCAATTTTCAAACATAACTTGGTCTATTCGCATCTTTCCCCTACGAAACGTTGCACGAAGGCTAAACTTAGCAAGTTCGTAACTTCTAGAATACTAATAGAGTTCACAACGGTCCACATTGATGCTTTGGAATTGCTAAACTCTCTCCATATAGAAGTTTTTTCAGGTTTTTGTGTACTTTCAAACATAACTTGGTCTAGTTCGCATCTTTCCCTTACGAAACGTTGCCAACTGAAGGCTAAACTAGCACGTTAGACTTCTAAGAATACTAAATAGGGTACAAGGGCCCACATTCATGCTTATAATTGCTAACGCTCACGACATATACGAGCTTTTCACGTTTTTTAGTGAAATTTCAAAACATAACTTGGTCTATTCGCAATCTTTACCTTACGAAAACGTTTGCACGAAGGCTAAACTAGCCAGTTAGACTTCTAAGAATACAAAACAGACTACAACGTTGTCCACATCGATGCTTTGGAATTGTGCTCAACTCTCTCCAAATACGAGCTTTTATGATTTTGTGCAATTTCAAACATAACTTGGTCTATTCGCATCTTTATCTTACGAAACGTTGCACGGCATGCAAATGACTACATTAGACTTCTAAGAACCTAAATAGAGTACAACGGTCCATTGATGCTTTGGAATTGCTCAACTCTCTCCATAGATCAGCATGTCACGTTTTAGTGCAATTTCAAACATAACTTGGTCTATTCGCATCTTTACCTTACGAAACATTGCACGAAGGCTAACGAGCAGGTTAGATTTCTAAGAACACTAAATAGAGTACAGAACGGTCCACATTGATGCTTTGGAATTGCTAAACTCTCTCCATATAGGAGTTTTTTCAGGTTTTTGTGTAATTTCAAACATAACTTTGTCTATTCGCATCTTTCCCTTATGAAACGTTGCACGAAGGCTAAACTAGCACGTTAGACTTTCTAAGAATACTAAATAGAGCACAAAGGGCCCACATTCATGCGCAATTCCAAACCCATTCAAAGTGGACCGTTTTACTTCTATTTAGGTTCTTAGAGTCTAACTCGACTCGTTTAGCTTTCGTACAATGTTTCATAAGGTTAACACATGCCAATAGACCAAGTTATGCTTGAAAAGTTGTACAAAAAACATGAAAGCTCGTCTATCGAGAGAGTTGAGCAATTCAAACCATCAAAGTGGACCGTTGTATTCTATATAGTGTTCTAAAAGGTAAAATTGCCAATAGACTAAGTTATGGTTCGGAATTGACAAAAATGTGAAAAGCTCGTGTTCGGAGAGAGTTGAGAAATTCCAACGACAAAAAGTGGACCGTTGTACTCTATTTAGTGTTCTTAGAAGTTTAACTGCTAGTTCAATTTCGTACAACATTTGGTAAGGTAAAGATGCCAATAGACCAAGTATATTCTAAATTACACGAAAACATAAAATCACTCTATGGAGACTGTTGAGAAATTCCAACGGCTAAAAGTGGACCGTTGTACTTTATTTAGTTTCTTAGATGTCTAACCTTGCTAGTTCAGATTTCGTTAAATGTTTCATAAGGTAAAGATGCCAACAAACGAAGTTATGCTTGAAATTGCACAAAAACATGACAAGCTTCGGCTATAGAGAGAGTTGACAGGCAATTCCAAATGATCAAAGTAGATCGTCGTACTCTATTTAGTATTCGTAGAAGTCTAACTAGCTAGTTTAGCTTTCGTACAATGTTTGTAAGGTAATGATGCCAATAGACCAAGTTATACTGAAATTTGGCACAAAAAAACGTAAAAAAGCTCATTACTGTGAATTGGAAAAAGTTGAGCGGATTCCAAAGCATAAAGTGGACCGTTTGTACTCATATTTGTAGTGTTCTTAGAAGTAAAACTTGCTATTTTATTTTCGTACAACGTTTTGTATGGAAAGTTGCCAATAGTTAGTCCAAGTTCCTGCTTGAAATTGCACAAAACGTGAAAAGCTCGTCTGTGGAGAGAGTTGAGCAATTCCAAACTATCAAAAGTGGACTGTTGTACTCTATACAGTGTTCTTAGAAGTATAACTTACACTGTTTAGCTTTCCATACAGACTTTTTGTTAAGGTAAATATGCCAATAACCAAGTTATGCTTGAAATTACACAAAATGTGGAAAGCTCATCTATGCTGAGAATTGAGAAATTCGAATGACTAAAAGTGATACTGTTGTGCTGTATTTAATGTTCTTAGAAGTCTAACTTGCTAGTTCAACTTTTCTACAACGTGTTCGTAAATAGAGATGCCAATAGAAGATGTTACATTCGAGCAATGCACAAAAGGGGGAAAAGATCGTGTTTGCAGAGTGTTTGAGAAATTCCAACAACAAAAAGTGGACCGTTGTACTCTATTTAGTGTTCTTAGAAGTCTAACTTGCTAGTTCAGCTTTGTACAACATTTGTAAGGTAAAGATGCTACTAGACAAAGTTTATGGTTCTGAATTGCCAAAAAATGT